>NW_010515542.1:0-12075 GCF_000687285.1 Phaethon lepturus
TCCAACCTAGTCATTCTGTGATTCTGTGATTCTGTGACAGCTAGTTCCCATTAAAAGCCTAATTTGGGACCCTGCTTTTGAGACACCTGAACTTCAGACAAAAACTAGCTTTTACACCATGAGGTATCTCTTTGTTGGCAGTAGATAGCGTTTAAGTAAAACAGCAAGTACCAGGGCAGATGGATATTTCTGTTGCAAACCAAAAGTCAACTTAGTAAGACTTCATTTGAAGCAGAAATACAAATATCTGCTAAGTAGAAAGGAGAAAATAGGCAAGAGAAAAAATTTAAGTCGTTACAAACAGACTGTTCAGGTTGAAATTAAATATTAGTTGACTCGACCAGTTGTTTTGTAATTAATAACAAGGTAAGTTCAGAATGACGCTACTAAAGCTGGTGTGTAATCTATATTTTGGCTGCAGCTCAGCAAAGTTCCTGAATTTCCACTTAAGTCCAACTGAAGTCAGTAAGACCTCACCCCAGGTTCCAGGTTCCACAAGCACTTGTGTACTTTTCTGAATAAGAGTGGATTTATGACGCAAGACCTTACAGCTCTATGAATGAGGATTTGGCTCAATACTCTAAACTGATACTGGTGGAGATTGTGATGAGAGGAAGTTGAGTTTTGGTAATTCTTTGTATTCAGTAGTTCAAAGTTTGCTGAGCTTTGATGAGTTCAACAGCAATATAAAATATAAAATATTAAAAAACCCAACTTGAGCACTTTTCATTTCTTGTTAGAATCATATGTGTGTATAATTAGTACTACAGCACTTTTTCATGTAGGAAAACAGTTTGTCTAAGCGTAAGTAAGTTTACCTTTCAATCCTCACCATTCCTACTAGCTTTGAGATAAACATCCAGGCATTAATGGATGGCAGAGTGGAATAGCCACTGCTGTCATTATTCCAAAATATACACTTTATGTTCTTGCATACCTTTCTCTGACATTTTGAATACTTATTTCCATCAGAGCCAAAAATCTAAAAACCACATGAAGTCTTGGGAGGACAGGAGAAACCAGAAAACTGAGGAAGTAGAGAGGGCAAATAGTAATGAAAATAAAAAGTAGGATCAAGGTCTAAAGTTCAAAATGAGAAATGGGTAAAGGCAGAGAGCAGAGTAATTTCAGTCGCAGCAGCTTCTCCCTGATGGTATCCCTGGGCCAGTGAGTCCTGCTGAGCAAGACTGTGCTGGAGATGCTCACAGCTTTGACATGCAGCCCGCTGGCTCCAGAGCACCCCCTTCCTCCCTTTAGCACCGCATGGCTGAGCTTCCTCCTCTCGCTGGTATGAACAGCAACAAGGTTCTACTGCTTTGTCACAGCTCAGCTGGGAACTTCAAGACTGCAGGAGGAAGAGGGACGGTGCAGGAAGAGGTCTGGAGGAGCCTGAAGAGGAGCTGTAACCTAGCATAGTTTATGCACACCTACCCGGGTCTCCCGTTTGTCACTGTGCTATAATAACATCCATGTTAAGTCTGTTTGAGAGGCCCCATACCCCTGCTGGGCCATAGAATTAAGATGGAGTTAAGACCGGTGTGTTAGCAATCCTCCTCAATTTAGTGGTAGTAATTCCTGACACAGATGAAGAAATAGGGCATGTGGATCATAGATAATCACAGAGTCACAGAACAGTCCGGGTTGGAAGGGACTTCTGGAGATCATCTGATGCAACTTCTTGTGAGAGCAGGGCCTCAGATAGGTTGTCCAGGGCCAAGTCTTGGATGTTTCCAGCAAAGGCAGCCAATGCCAGTGATCAATTTTTCTTGTGGTGAAATCTTTATTTTTTTTTATCCAGAAGGCATTTCCCTGAAAAAAATTATGCCCTTAGCCTCTTGTCCTATACCCATGCCTCCCTGTGAGAAGAGTACCTCTGTCTTCTCAAAAACTACAGTTTAGGTTTTGGAAGGCTGAAAAAAACCTAATTCCTGCATTCTTTAGCTTCTCCCACCCTCTAATGGTTTTGGCAATTTTCTGCTGGACCTTCTCCAGATTTTCTATGTCTCTCTTGAACTGGGGGATGCCAGAACTGAGTTGCAGGTATGACCTGACACTTGCCAGGTACATTGGAATAATCACATCCCTTGATCTGCTGGCAGTACTCTTGCTGATGCAGTCCAGGACATGTTTGCCTTCATGGCTGCCGGAGTTCACTGCTGGCTTGTGTTCAGCTTGCTGTGCACCAGGACCCACTGAGCCTATTCCACAGAGCCGCTTCCCACACAGCCTGTCCACAGCCTTTACTGTTATGTGGGTTTATTCCAGATGCAGGACTATCTTTGTTAAACCTTGTGCATTTTTTTGTTGGCCCATCTCTAGACTATCTCGATATGGTGGCTCTTACTGCTCGCCTATCTACCTCACCTCCCAGTTCAATGTCATTCACAAACTTTGTGTGAGTGCAATTCCATCCTGATAGTTTTGAAGACACTGAATAATAGCAGACCTAGTGCCAGTCCCTGAGGAACTCAACTCATGAATGACTACTATTTTGACTTTGAGCCATTCCCCTACTTCGAGCAAGACAGTTTACCTAGTTCTCCACCCATCTTGTGGTCCATCTGTCAAGTCCATATCCTACCAGCTTGTCAGCAAAGATGTGGGACAATGTGTCAAGCATGCTAAAATCAAGGTAGCTGACATCCACAGCTCTCTCTTCATCCACTCAGACAGTTGTTTCAGCATAAAAAGCAATCAGGTTAACCCTTGGTAAGTCTGTATCGGCTTTTTCCAGTCACCTTGTCCTACATGTGAGCATGAGCACACACAGGTATTTTTATGGCTTGACTCAGAAGCCAGGCTAGATGAGTGTAGGTGGATGACCAGCACTGACTACGTTGTTATGTATTGAGGCATGGTTTGGTGAGTTAGATTAGCCTTTAACGGCAGATACATATGCTCAAAAGGTTTTGATCTTTTCAGTTCTTCAGTTGTTTAGTGAAGCAGAATTGGCTTTTCACATATATAGGCAGATGAGAAGAGTGAATTTTCTTTCAATGCACTGCCTTGGAAAGTAAGCGTCTGTGTACTAGCTTATGGTATGATCATATAGTAAGGTAAGGTAGTATGTGGAGGTCTGTGTAATTCTGATATCACCACCAGGATGGCATTGATGGACTGGCAGTTATAGAAAAGCTCTGTCATCATTTCTGAAAATATCATCTCAGTAAGAGTCATCTATCATAGATCGAGTGCATTAGACGCTAAAAGGTGTTTCAGAGACATACTTTGCAGAGGGAGCATCAATTAGGGGAAAATTTAAATTCCTCTGGTAAGATTGTTATTTAGAGAGCTATAACTAGCGTTGTCATTTTTATTGTTTAGCAGATGCCTGATGAAGAGAAATCTGTTAGCAGGGAAGATGAAAAAGAAATAGCCTGCAGCCCAATTCCCATGACAGCGGAGAGAAGACGCAGTCTGTGGTATGCAAGCCACTATACAACTGATGAGAGAAAAGTAAGGCTGGAGGGGGAAGGGTCTCGGCATTAAATGTATTTCAATCAGTCAATTTTATCACAGTCACTTTGAAAGGAAGGGAAGCAGCATTATATAGGTTGCAAGTAAGAAGATCTTCACGTGTGATTATATAAACCAGATACAATATCAAGGCTGTGTGGCAGAGTAGGAATATATTTTGTAGAAATTAATAAAACAAAAGCAAGAGCCAGTGTAAGGAAGTAAAGGAGAGCATGCTCTATGTTTTGTCTTCTGCATTTAAGAAGTTTAGAGCTGGGCTTTTGGCATTAGGCCATTATCTTCATGCAAAACAGCTAGAAAGTCTGTCAGGGAGCTAAAACCTGATGTAAAGATCTGATCTGCCTTGTAACTACTAATTAGCACTGTCACTGATAAGGGGGGGACTGCCAGCTTATCCTCCTCCAAGCATACTGGTGTCCTTGTGGGATATTTATAGCAGAGCAGTTAAGAGGGTTGGTGTAAAAGCTCCTGGAAAGGTCCAGCTTTCTACCATCTGTCCTCACCAGCTGCAGTGCAGAATTTCATTTGATGAGTTGCAGTCAAATTTGGGATATACAAACACTGCTGAGCCACATATACTCAAGCTCCAAGAACTCCACCATAATAATAGTAATGGTAAATGAGCTGTGAAATGAATATCACATTTTATATGAGTATAAACATTTAATTGGAAGCATTTTTGTGATTCTAATGATCATTTAAAAACTTAGTTTTTAAGCATTGGATCATTAGAAAGTCATTAGAAAGCAGTTAATCAGTATAATGCCATACTGATTAATACTTTGACCTAGTATCTAAAATTTCAATGCAACGTTCTCAGTTTTGGTTTAGAATTCACGGGAACATAGAGTAAAGTTATGTCAATGCTATGGCACACTAAGTATCTTTTTATGGAGCATAGTGTACAATTCTGCTGGCTTTTTAAGAATTCTTTCAGAATTTCTTAGTGCAAATCTGCAAAAGTCAGCAAATATGCATGCATGTATTCAAAAAGTTAGACTTATTAATGCTTGAGCCATGCTTCTTTAATAATTTGTCCTTGCATTGCTTTTGCAGCTTCTGTCAATGACCCAAGATGAATACAAGCCATCGGATGTTAGTATACTACTAGTCTTTGTAATTTTGTAATTCTTCTTAATGTGTATAAATACAGATTACACTGATATATACAGACAAAACCTTAGATGACATTTTAAAAACTTCTTTATTTTGGTTAGCCTGCCATTTACCCTATAACTTTGATTATCTTAAATATAACTGTCTTTTGCTTCCTTAATAATTGCACTGAGAAACCACTGATTAGCCCTAAAATTGATCATTTGAAATTAAACTGCTTGTAGTAGTACCAGCTGGCAAATGATCTTTGCTATTTCATTGGGTTTAAAGAAGATATAAAAATATGCTTTCTAATGCAAGCCATCTTTAAACTTGATTTAGCTTCTTTGCCGTATTTTTTTTTCAGTAGTGTTGAAATGCTGAGGCCCTTAAAGCATGACTGACAACACATGAGTTCAATTTATAGATGACAGAAAATCCAAATCTTTGTTTGAACAGACAGCAAATGATCCACTTATCTTGACTGCTATAGACCCTAGCAGACTCTGAAAGCAGAAATATCCCCTCTGTTCAGCATACACAGAATACTGGAGATGCAGATGAACTTTGGGAGCAGCTATAACCGAAGTGTGCTCCACAGCCTGTGTTTGGTGTGGCTGCTGAATATAACTGAACGCAACCCAGATACTATTCTGAAACACTCCACACATGCCTGTGCGTAGTTTTGGCAGGCAAAATACAATCCTGTCTCACAGCCTAAGCAGAAGTCACTCTTCAGCATGTACTACCATCAGTAACCCATTGCATGTGAATTTCTGCCCATACGAGAGATGATACTTATGATTGTGGGTGCCGGAGCCCTAATGCAAACAAGCACAAGGGCTGAAATTTAAGTCACAAAAATAAAACAATGGAAGAGCGTTGAATTAGTACTAGCGCATGGCATAAATGTGGCATCAATAACAATAATTACCACAACTGATTTTATTAATGGCAGCAAATGTAGATCTTGCCAGTAATAACTAAAAATGGAAAGTAATTTATAACCGTTTTTTTCCTAACTACTGGAAATAACTGGATGTGAACTAAACATATTGCTTTGCCTGGGAAGGAGGTTGAATTTTTGGTTACAGCTTTAACTTAAACACAGGAGATACAATGATACTTTCCTAGCTTGGCTGTGAAAAGCTAATTTAACCTGGGAAAGGCAGGATGTCTGAAGATGGGCTCACTGAGTTACTGTTTGTGCACTGAGCCGTGCAGTCAATCTTAGCCTTCCCCAGCTGTGGCTGTGTTAATTTAGTCCACCTTTACACTGTTTTTTCTTTCCATTTAATTTCATAGGTAGGACAGGCCAAGAGAGTGCAAATAGTCATTTACCGTGGCTCAACTGACTGCAGTAACTTAATTGCTTTTGCTTGTGTATCCACACTTTTATTCTTTTTCAGACTGCTTGTGTGTAAATTGAAGTGTTACCTAATGCAATGTGACTTTCAGGGAATTTGAAAAAAACCCTGGCAATCTTTTAAAGGAACTATTTACAGAAGTTCAAAGTTGCAGCAACATTTCACTGTTGGCTAAAGAACTTCACTGAAACAAATTTCTAATTCTATTGATATTGCACAAAAAGCTAGCAACAATTAATTTTGGAAGCTGTTATGCTCTACTTTTGCATGCAGCATATAACACACCCATTCTTTGGGAGGAAGCAACTGCAGTTGCTCGTTCAACTCCTTTCACTGGCAATCCAGCAGTAGCGAAGCACAGACGCAGGAGCCGCGTGGTCCGAAGAGCCACGCTCAGCGCGGTGCCTCTTTCTGTTGTCCTGGCAGGTGCTGCTGGTGACGGTGAACGGGAACCCTGCTGACTACCACACCATCCACCCTACGCTGCCGTTAGAAAACGGCCCGGCCAAAGCAGACATGTACTCAACACCACAGTACAAATGGGAGCCTTCGGATGACGCGTCAGGTAGTGAATTGTCTGGGAATTACCCTTAGTTCCATATTTTTTCTTATTCTGTATCTCTGTTCACTGCCTCTAGCGTTTGTTTTCACTTTGGTAAGCTCTTTGGGCTGTTGAAGTTAAATAATTGCTGTTGCCTTACAATGATGGCTAACCGCACAGCAGTTTTGTAAACTGGGCTGTAGGCATATACTAGCCAAGAATACTTTGCCTACTGAACACTGTGATTGCGGGTTTTGCATTGCTTTACTGCACTCAAATGTAATTTTTCTTTGGCTCCCAACCTGATCTTGCTGATTGCTGTAGAAGTAGCCATCGGAGGGATTACAAGTGAAACCGTTCCAGGAGAGAGTGCATATACTACTTTTAGACCAGCGTGAATTGCCAATAAGAATTTCTTTTTCTACTTAGAAAAGGAAGAGGAAGAGGAGGAGGAAGAGGAAGTTACTCAGGAGGAAAAAGAAAATGTTAAATTACATGCCCTGGTCTCTGTGTTCCAATTTATCATGAAACAAAGTTACATTTGCGCTCTGATAGCTATGATGGTAAGTACTGGCAACAAAAAAAATAATGTGTTTTATTTAAAAAATAAATATGTCTTCTCAATGTTTTCCTGAAAGTAATCTCATTGGTTGGTTTTCAGTAAGTGTTTCCATCAGGGTTAGAAAATATCAATACGGTATCTGCATCATTTTGGGTCCGTTTTAGCGTATTAATACATAATTCACAAGCCTGCTATAGACTTATAAATAGGGCAACATGTGGGATTCTGGGTAAAGCATCACATTTCTGGGACTGGGAGCCCTGGGTTTTGGTGTCTGTTGAATGTCAGAAGACCATTTGGGCTCAGTTTTCTATTGATTCCAAAGCTTCTGCACAAGCAGGCTTGCCATGCTTTTGCACCACTAAAATAAATTAAAAAAATACAGTCCCTATTTCAGGTTAAAGCATGCATCCAGTTACTCTCTGAGAAGAAAGGATCTGTAAAGCCTGATTTCCTATATTGACACAGAAAGGTCTCAAGCAATATACAGTTTTTGTGCCAAGCGAGATTTTGCTGTTGTTTTACGTTCTGCCCTTATTTCTCTTTCTCATATTGTTGCTTGCTTTTAAGCCTGCTTGCAAATACTTTGAGATGCACTGTAGCAAGTTTCCTGCATAATGATTAGATCTCTCTCTATATTCCAAATGCAAGATTTGGTTTTACTGTTTTGGAAAGGTTTCAACTGTGATGAAATTAACCATAAAGCTTCTTGGCCCAATTTTGCATCAAAAATGGTAAAACAAATTAACTTGGCTGCTTCTTGTTTGCGTAAAGTTTCAAACTTTATTTGCTGTCCTTTAACAGGGAAAGTTTCTCAACTAAAGCAAGCAGACTCTGTGCAGAATCTGGATCTGGCTTGATGCTTTCTGAGACATTAGCAAGTAGCTGTTTTCATATTGACATAATGCCTCTTTTTCCTATTTTTTAAACTCAAATGCTTCCTATGATCTGCATTTCCTTTTTAATTCATTCCTAGGGTCATATCTGTCATATCAAAGGAGAAGATATATTTGAAGAGCTTTCCTGTAGTTTTATATTGAGACACTACTAGCTTTTTTCTTAGTGGTATATCCCTCTTTTATATGACCCAAATTAATTTATGAATTTATTTATGGTGTAATCTGATGCAAGTTCCACTTACACCATAGCCAAAGACAGCTCAGTGTAAGTTATTTTCTTATGTGGGGACAGAGAAGTAGCATATTAGTGTTTTTCACATACCCTTAAAAGACATAATTTCCAAGGGAGCTGAGCTAAACTGACTGAAATATTCTTAATGTTTCATACTTTTCTATCTAAATTTAAAAGGAATCTAAGATGTTTTATTGACAATTATTCCACAGTTATACCAGCATATAACAGGTTGCCCAGAGAGGTGGTAGATGCCCCATCTCTGGCAACATTCAAGGTCAGGTTGGATGGGGCTCTGAGCAACCTGATATAGTTGAAGATGTCCCTGCTCATTGCAGGGGGTTGGACTGGGTGACCTTTAATGATCCCTTCCAACCCAAACTGTTCTATGATTCTATGATTCTATAGCTGAATTTAGTCCTAAATCAATAACACAATATTAATAAAAAATACTTAAAACCCTAATACTTTTCCCTGAATGTTTAATAGAGCAGTTTGCAGTAACTGCAAGCTACAGAAAACATGCTGTAGTCGTGAGTATTTCAGGTAATGTAACATGGTTAGTGTAGACTAAATTTTTTTCAGGTTAGGTGTGTGTAGTATGTGCATACCATAGCTTTCTATTCTAAATTGGTTGCACGAAAGCTAGAACAGTATGGAGTTAGCGTAGTTTTGTAAGTCGGTCAAAGGCCTTGAATGTAGTAGCTGTTGATTATGTCTTGCTATTCCTACTCTGAATTCTTTGCTACTAGTTTTGCAAGAAGATCTTGTGTGCGCAAAAATCAGTGTGTATTGTCCATCTCTTTTGGTTTGGTATAATATGAAGCAATGAGTCTGCTTCCAAACCTTACCAAGGTGCAATTAATGCACAAAGCAGCGTTCGCCCTCAGCTGTGGACTTCTTAAGAATTCACTTTCTGCACATTCTTGTTGAGTGGGGGAGGCAGTTGTAGCTGACCCCGTAGCTGATTAATATGGGTGAGAGTCTCATGACAGTGAAAATGTGTGCTAAGTAGAGAAGCCTAAGTTAAGTGTTTTTGGCAATATGCATCAATGTTGTTCCTGAGTGTATCTGTGAACATTTTTTCCTTTCTTTCCTCCTTCCACAAGGCATGGAGTATCACATATCACAGCTGGTTGACTTTTGTGTTACTGATCTGGTCTTGCACATTGTGGATGATTCGGGACCGAAGGAAATATGCCATGATCAGTTCACCATTCATGGTTTTCTATGGAAATTTGCTGCTAACGTTGCAGTATATATGGAGTATTGAGCTTAAGAATGATGAGCTTCCTCAAGTATCTGGTTTTTTAGAAAGAAAGGAACCTGGGGAGTTGGCATCAAAGGTAGGTGTTACAAAGAGCTGAGATTTATTTATGAAATCACAAAATGTATTGTGATAAAAAATGTGAATCTCTTGGAATTTCTTTAAGAGTGAATCCTCATTATTCAGTATAACCATGTTCAGTAGCAATTCTACAATAAAGGATAACTAATTAAAAATACTGTTCAGAAATTGCTCATTGCTTGCTAAGCTAATATCAAAATGAATGTTTCAGACATCTTTGTAGATTTTCAGTATAATTCTGTAGAAAATTCTGCATGGATGGAAATTGCTCACTTGTTTGATTTTATAAACTGGACGTAAAACTAGATGTGATTTGACTTGTTAGATTAACACCCATGGGATGTCAGGTCTGCCTCTGAATATGATGGCAACTGGAACTGTGGTGTCATTGCAATTACCAATACTCACTCCCTTATGATTTGGCACAAGCATCAGTACATGGCTATGACTCAACTTTAATTCTTTACCCCTACACCTGAAGCAGCATGAGTTGGAATCCATTTCAGGTCAGAAACAACAGAGTTTGTTGACCTCAGTGCATGATAGATTTTTTTTTCTTTGATGTCTTAAAAGCACTACAAAATGCATTTTGTTTGGCAGGTTTGCTTCTGGGGGAGGGAATGAGCATAATCAGGAAGTTGCTTCCAAGAGCACCCAAGAGGGGCGTCTCACAGAGTGCATGTAGTTGGCACTGGTGCCCTTGCACTAAGTGAATCACTTCCCTTGTGACTCCTAATTACCATTTAAGGTGATTCTGTATGTGATTTTCCTTGTTGGCAGTGCGCTTTGGACAACCATTTCTGGGTCTTTAATGCATTTGAAAATTAGTGAGTGCTGTTATTATTTCTTTCGTAAAGGTAGGGCTAGTTTAGTAAGAGAGCTGAAGCTCAAGGGGTTCTGCAAGAGAAGTTCTACAGTTTGCTCAATGACTTTGTAAATCTCTAAGGAGTTTTAACTATCTTAATACATCAGCACCTTTGACATTGTTTCTTATTAGCTATATCATTAAATATCTAAAACTAGCTGGCCTCAAGAAAGGAAACTTGTGTATATATGGTGATTTGGCCACATCCGTAAAACTAATAGAAGGTGTCTAGTGAGGTTTGTTAGGCTGAATATAATGCACTCTGTGAATTTCACAGAATGACAGAATGGTTGAGGGTGAAAGAGACTTCTGGAGGTCATCTGGTCCAACTCCCCTACTGAAGCAGGGTCATCTAGAGCTGATTGCCCAGCACCATGCCCAGATGGCTTTTGAATATCACCAAGAATGGGGACTCCTCAGCCTCCCTGGGCAACCTGTGCTAGTACTCAGTCACGCTCAAAGGAAAAAGTGTTTCCTGATGTTCAGAGGGAACCTCCTGTGTTTCAGTTTGTGCCCATCACCTCTGGTCCTGTCACTGGGCAGCACTGAAAAGAGCCTGGCTCTGTCCTCTTTCTACCCTCCCTTCAGGTATTTATAGAAATTCGATGAGATTCCCCAGAGCTTTCTCTTCTTCAGGCTGAACAGTCCCAGGTCTCTTAGCCTTTCCTTATAGGAGAGGTGCTAAAGTTCCTTCATTTTCATTGGCCATTCAGTTTCTCCAGTATGTCTATGTGTCTCTTGTACTGGGCACCAGAATGGCACACAGCACTCAAACTGTGGCCTCACCAGTGCCGAGTAGAGGGCAAGGATCACCTCCCTCAACCTGCTGGCAACACTTCTCCTAATACATTCCGGGATACCATTACCCTTATTTACTGTAAAGGCACCTTGCTGGCTCATGTTCAACTTGGTGTCCACCAGGACCCCCAGGCCTTTTCTGCCAAACTACTCTCCAGCTGGTCAGCCCCCAACATGTAACAGTGCATGAACTGGTTGTTCCTCCCCAGGTGCAGGACTTTGCACTTCCCTTTGTTGAACTCCATGATGTTCCTGTCAGCCCATTTCTCAAGCTTGTTAAGGTCCTTCTGGATGGCAGCACAACCCTTTGGTGTATAAGCCACTCCTCCCAGTTTTGTGTCATCAGCAAACTTGGTGAGAGTACAGTCTGCCCCATCATCCAGATCATTAATGAAGATGTTGAACAGGACTGGATCCAGTATTGACCCCTGGGGTACATCACTAGTCACTGACCTCCAACTTTATGCCACTGATCACCAACACCCTGAGCTCAGCTGTTCAGCCAGTTTTCAATCCACCTCACTGTGTGCTCATCCAGTCCATACTTCATCAGCTTGTCTATGAGGATCGTATAGGAGACAGTGTCAAAAGCCTTCCTGAAGTCTAGGCAGACAATATCCACTGCTCTCCCCTCATCTACCAAGCCAGTCATTTCATCGTAAAAGTTTATTGCGTTGGTCAAGCATGACTTCCCCTTGTTGAATCCACACTGACTATTCCTGATTATTTTCTTGTCCTTCAAGTGCCTGGAAATGGTTGCCAGGGTTAGCTGCTCCATCACCTTAGGATCATAGAATTATAGAATGGTTTGGGTCAGAAGGGACCTTTAAAGACCATCTAGTCCTACTCTCCTGCCATAGGCAGGGCCATCTTTCACTAGATGAGATATTT
>NW_010515542.1:12219-12989 GCF_000687285.1 Phaethon lepturus
CCCCCCCGGCCATAGGCAGGGACATCTTTCACTAGATGAGATATTGCTCAAAGCCGCATCCAACCTGACCTTGAACACTTCCAGTTAGGCGGCATCCACAACTTCTCTGGGCAGCCTGTTCCAGTGTCTCACTACCTTTCTGGGGATTGAGGTGATGTCGACCAGCCTGGTTGACCTGAGGTTGACCTAGGTCCCTGGGTCCTCGTTGCCCTTCTTGAGGGTAAGAGTGACATTTGCTTTCCTTCAGTCTTCCAGCACTTCTCCCAGTCACAATCAATCAAAGATCATTGAGAGTGTCCTCTGCAATGACATCAGCCAGCTCCGTCAGCACTCATGGGTACATCCCGTCAGTACCCATGGACTTACGTATGCTCAGTTTGCTTAGAGTATTCCCTGACCTGATCCTCTTTCACTAAGGGTGTGTCTTCCTTACTTCAGACTTTTCCACGTTCTCTGGGACCTGTGATTCCTGAAGGCTGGTCTTGCCAGCAAAGACTGAGGCAAAGTAGTAGTACCTCAGCCTTTCTCCACGTCCTGTGTCACCAGAGCCCTTGCGCCCCTTAGCAGTGGGCCTACATTTTCCCTAGCCTTCCTTCTTCTGCTTATGTACTTACAGAAGCTCTTCTTGTTGCTCTTGATATGCCTCACCAGACTCAACTTCAGGCCTTGGCTTTTCTAACCATGTCTCTGCATGCTCGGCCAGCGTCTCTATATTCCCCCCAGGTTACCTGGCTCATCATCCATCCTCAGGCAGAGCCCATGCATTCCTG
>NW_010515542.1:13020-30807 GCF_000687285.1 Phaethon lepturus
ACCTCCACATCTTCCTGGCCCGTGCTTCCTAAAGAGCCTGTATCTCTCCATTGCAGCCATGTAAGCCATCACCCCCTGTCTCTGTGATCCCAGTAAGATCATAGTCCTGCACAGAGGTCTCTAATTCCTTGTGTTTATTCACCATGCTGCATGCATTACTATACAGGCATTTCAGAGAGGCACCCAGCATGCTGATTTCCCAGGAAGTATCTGGAAGGCTTCCCTGTAATGGTGCCTTGAAACCATTTCCTTGCTACATACAAATGCTTGAGGTGACCCCCCCCCCCATAAGCCCTGTTTTGTTGATTATGTATTTCCTTTCATTCATATCACCCCAGGTGCCCTTTGCTTGTCAGTCCTCTCCATCACTCCCTCTCAAGGCTGCTAGTAACTCTGTCCCTCCCAGTTATTCCTAGTTTAAAGCCCTTTGAATAAAGATTGAATTTAAATAAAGATTGCATACTGCATTCTGCAAAGAGAGGAAAATAGAAAGAAATGTACTGTAATTCTTTTCGCATAATTTTCTGCAAGCTGTGTGTGTGTTTCTTTGTCTGAAAAGGAAATAAGATGGATGCTGTAAAAAGTGGACTGGAAGCATTTCTTTGATCTGCAATCCTTCAAGACTTTTCTTAGAGCCAGCTCTGGCTCTGGAAATACCAAAGAGAACAAGGTGTAAATGCAGTGGGGAGATGGAGCTAATCACTGCAGAACAAATCCATGTTTTACAGTATCAGTGGTTTGTGTTGCAAAAGCCGGAGCTCCAGGAGGTATCTGGAGAAGATGTGACAATTCACACAGGCTGACAATCTTCTGCGGCAGCTCAGTGTTAGCCACAGGGTCAGGGAAAGCAGCTGTTGCTAGCCTGGGACCTCTCCTTTCCCCCATGATGTACTTGCATGGTCAGTGAAAAACAGGAGAGTTCTTCACATTGTGCTGCTGGCCTTGGCGTTCTATTGTATGTGAAATACTTGGCTCTTACGTGTTTCCTAGTTCAGATTTTATTCTTCTAGCTTGTAAAGTAATTAAATAACCCTTGTTCTGCACCCCTGAAATCAGTGGAAACTTTGCAGAGTGTAAACATAAAATCAAGTGTGTGATGAATAGACATCATGCTGTTTTCTGAATTTTGGCCATCTCTCAGTATTGCAAGCTGTTGAATTTAGCTTTTTACAAAACACAGAAATGCAGTCTTCATTGAAGAGATTTATTTATTTCTAAGGTATCCTGCTGTTACGGAATTATCATCTGTTAAAACTCTTCAAAGAATTAAGAGCTATCTTAAATCTCGTAACTGCTCCAAATGCAAGGCATATTCAGTTGACTGTCTTTTGTAACTTAAAGACACACAAAGAAATTGTTGTTTTTTCAATTAATTGCATTTAAGCACCTGAAGTAACAAACCTCCTAAATCAAAAGCCTTAGGATATATACCGAACCCTACTAATGGCAATACACTCACCTGCCTGTGCTTCTTCCCTGCAAAAAGGGAAAAATTAACAGAAAAGGACGGATGAAAATTGTACCAATCAATATATAAAGAGAAGATCCTTCAACTTATAAGACAGGAGTTAAAAACTGAATAGAATGGGGGAGAATAGAACCATATAGGCAAATACCTTTAAGAAAAGATGTAGAGTGAAAAGTTATTACTCAATGGAAAAGTGCAAATGAAATGAAGTTGTTTTTAATGCAGGATGTTTCCTAAATGACTTAACTCCCACAAAGATGCACTTTGACACTGACGCCGTTGTTGCCATTTTCTGATGGACAGAGAAAACAAAGGCATGCAAAATTTATGAAAACATATGTTTGTATCAGCAGGATATAGGATGTACAATTAGTCTGTTGTTTTTGTTTTGATTTTTGTTTGCAGATTCTTTTCACAATTACTTTCTGGCTACTGCTTAGGCAACACCTCACTGAACAAAAAGCACTTCAGCTTAAAGAAGCTACTTTGTCTGAGGTCAAAGTTGGAAATGAAGAAAATGAAGAAAAAGGTAAAGCCATGTCCGATTCAGTCCTGTCATGGTAGAAGTTCCAGTTAGTGAATTTCCGTAATGCTGAAAGCAAGTAGAAAAATACCTGTTATTAGCTAAGGAAGATATTACAAAATCTGTGTGCAACTATCTCTCAGGATATAAAAAGAAAGCACCTTTGACCTTCAGAAATGCAAATAAAATGAGAATTCTCTTTACTGTTGAACTGCAAAAAAATGGAAGATAATTGAAATGACTTATTTGAGAAATGTCATGGAACTTCTGAATAATTAGTTTACTCCTGTGTCCCAAACACAAGCCAGCAGATTAACTGCCGTAGAAGTTTAACCACAGCAGAAGAATTTACATAGGAAAAGTCAGTTGCTAAATTCCTTGGAAGTTGTGTTTGCACACATAAACATTTCTACAAAACCAGAAGTTAAACTACTAACTTCGATGGGAAAATAAGCATGTATATTTTCAGTGCATAGGCTCATGCGATCGGAAGCATACCTGAGAGCAAAGTTTACTGCTACAGTTTCAGCTCAACTCACAGCTTGGTGGCCTGTTCTCTCTTTTGCTGCTGGGCATGTGTTCCCCAAACCTTTCTTGCCCTTTTCTGTCTCTCTGGATGTTGATCTGAACAAGTTCAACTCACTGAAATGGTAGAGAGCTGGGCTGGGAAGCAGTGATGTAGCTTCCTGTTTGAGTCATTACAATATTTGCCTTAGTTAAAACATCTGATCAGTGTCAGAGCTGGACACTGCAAGGATTTCAAAGGCAAGAACAAGGAAAAAGTCTGAGAAAAGGGATGGTAAGTGGGACAAAAGGAGCAGACAAGCCTTTTGATGGTGAAGTCTCAATATCCTTCTCAATGCGAAGAAGAGCATTACAGCTACGTGCTATGATTTTGACAAGCCCTGGTATCCAGATAGTTGTGTATGTGTACTTGCTACTGGGGGGACATTTACCCTGCCCTCCACAAGCCTCACAAGGTTAATAACTGGGGAATGCTGACCTCTTCATAGAGCAAAAGCAGCTTGTCTTCTCTGCAATGGCTCAGGTACAGCAGAAGAAGCTGGAGAAGTGGTAGTTTCTTTGAAAAACAGCAGCGTTAGTGCAGCATTTATATTTTTTAAGCTTGTTTGGTTTTATGTTAATGTTTTCTCTTGCTTGTGTTTTTTGGAGGTAACCACAATATTCTCTAAAGGACAAAACTCAAGATGAGAGGTTCAAACTCAAGATGAGAGCTTAAACTGTAAACTCGAGATGAGAGATTGCTAGTGGTTTCTTTGTTTTCCAGTTTAAGAGGTTTCTTGCCCAGGAGTATAGGTATTGCCACAGAAAGTGTTTTGACTATTTTCCATTATACAACCCTTAGGCTCTAATTTTCTGCTACAGCTGCCTGCATTTCAGACAAAGTGAGGACAGGTGTCTGGTAAGGACATGTAGCTAAGCACCATGTGGCTCCAGGAGCAGGTTGAAGTTCATATGAAGTTAAAACTCCTTCCCCTGCTCTGGAGGCATGTATGACTCAGAAATACAGTCTCTTGTAAATATTGTGTTTTAAGTGTATGTGTTGTGTGCAGAGATTGTACTTTCCACCCATTTCAATTCTTACTAAAAGTCCCCAAAACAGCCACAGGCCAAATGTGACTCTGTATTTGCAGAAGAGGATTTGCAAGAGGGAGAAGTGGCAGAAGAACAGGAGGAGGAGAAGGAGGAGGAGGAGGAGGAAGAGGACGATGAGGATGAACAGGATATTATGAAAGTCCTGGGGAAGCTGGTGATGGCTATGTTCATCAAGTACTGGATTTACGTCTGTGGGGGCATGTTCTTCTTTGTCAGCTTTGAGGGTAGAATTGTCATGTACAAAATCATCTATATGGTATTGTTCCTCTTCTGTGTGGCCCTCTATCAGGTAAGTGAGAAACTGTGTTAACTAAATTTTGTCTTTCAGTACAATGGTTCATACTTTTACCTTGGTAATAACGTAGCTCCAAACAGAATTCGTAAACAATGTATTTGTTCTTTAGTTAGGTATAACATAAGAAGATCATTTGAAGGGATTAGGACTAATTCTCCTTTGGCTTTTGATGATAGTAACAGGCAAAGTGCACACAAATGAGATGCATACAATATACACCTCTGCTCTGGGACTCCACCTCACATGACCATGAGCTTTGGAACCTGTGTGGGAAAATTCTGGGCCTGTGCATGTCTGACATAGCCACCAGTTTTTGCGACAAGCTGGCCCACGCAGTTTCCACACCCCAAAGAGCATGAAGTCCCTCTCTTCCTGGACTTTCATCACCTGACGGTGATAAAATTGAGTGACTGAAGCTGTCCCTGGCCTTTATGTCTATGGCCATGTCCCAACAGACATTTTTTAGACAAAAGTGTGTACTTGGGTACATACACATCAGGAGTAAAAACTGTATCTCAAAGTACTGTGGCTGCTGTTGGGTAAGCATTGTTTACTTCAGGCCATCTACGAAAAATAGTATTCTTAGTCTTTGTCTGCCAGTACAGTCTTGTCAGTATTTTCGTCAGTGTCTTTGCCTTCAGCTTGTTTCAACATCTTTAGTGTGTGATTTGCAGGTGCACTATGAATGGTGGAGAAGGATTTTAAAATACTTTTGGATGTCAGTGGTTGTTTACACCATGTTGGTACTTATCTTCATCTATACATACCAGTTTGAGTCGTTCCCTGGGTTGTGGAAGAACATGACAGGCCTGGATGAAAACAAGTTAGTGTTTTCAATTACTTTTTTTTTTCTTCCGGACTTTTGAGTCCACTGTGGTGGAATGCTCTGAGAGCAGTCTTCCTTCTTGTCTGGGAAAAACATCATGAGACCATCCCCTGAGACTTAGCTCAGCTGTGAAACTGTAGATTTATTGGTGCAACAATAGAGATGAGCAAGGGCATGACAAGGCTTCGGAGTCATATTTCATCTGCTGCCAAGGCCTTGGCACCAGTCTTGTTCCCAGTACAGTGCCAGTTCTCCTCTCTACCTCTGACCATAGGAGGAAGACCTGGGAAGAGATTAAGGGTAGATTTGCAGGATGTCTGGATCTGATGAAGGCAGACATGCCTTCCTGCTAATGAGGGCTGCGTTTCTTCCTCCTCATGATGCCTTGGGTGTTTCTCAACAGGAACTTACATGGGAAAGTATATGCAATATGAGTGGATTGCCAGTGCAGGGCTTTCAATCAGAGCCAACTCATCTGGTTCAAGAGATCTATGGCAGTGTTGGTTCATTTGACTCTCTACATTTACAGTGTCTCTCTACGTTACTGAGTCTAAATGCAAGATATTTGCATTGTAAAACTTGCTGATTTAGAAGAGTTTTAAAACCTAAAAACGTATTACAGGTACAAGCTCGTTATTTCCTATTGCAAATTATTTGTAATTATGGCTCATGTCAAGAAAAAGATTTTGGTGTGAAAAGGTGGCTTAGTGACTTACTTTTTTTTCCAGACTAGCGGACCTTGGCTTAAAACAGTTTTCTGTGGCTGAGCTATTCACACGCATCTTCATCCCCACCTCCTTCCTACTGGCATGTATCTTACACCTTCACTATTTCCATGACCGATTTCTCCAGCTCACTGATTTGAAAGCTGTAACCAGCAAACAGGACAACACTATTTACAGGTAAAGAAACAAAGTAAATGGAGCTATTAAATATCTGTATGAAAATGCTGCTTCTGACTGTCTTGTAATGCTTACTTTTCATTAGATGTTATTTTCCTTTGCTACGAGTACCTGGCTTAAAAAGAAGGTGTTCAGTATCCAGCACCCCACTACACAAACAACCACCAAAGTATCTGTCTTCCCCCACTTCCCCCTACACACTGAAGTTTTTCATTTTGTGGTACATTTTCAAAGGTACTAACGGTATTTATGTATTTATCACGTTGGCTTTGACCTTCAATGGGAGTTAGGTGCTTAATTGCTATGTGTGCCTTTTTGTAAGTCCTGTCAATAATAGGAAATATGGCTTTTAATTTGGGTCACTTCTGTTTTCAATGTCTGTTTCGAGGGCCAAATAAAGATTGGGAGATCTTTGGCAAATACCACATATAAAGATGTGAAGTTGAACTTCAGAAATGGAAAAATCCCAAACCTGTGGTTACTCTTTAAAGTGCTGACCCTTGGATATGCTAGCTCTTTGAGACATTCAGCAATCTCATCAAGACGTTCATTAGCATTTTTTCATGATTCTGAGACCTCACTTTTCCTGTGTTTAACTCTTCCGTATTCTCCTGCATAAAAACATATCCGACCTAGGGTCCTGTTCCAGGAGTATGAGACGTGGTTTCATAGTACATAGTATCATATTATATGATGATATTTACTCTAATTCTTTGAAGAAACCAATTCATTTAGACGCTATTTTTAGCGTTCACCTGTCCAGTGATAAGTGTAACTCAGCTGCACTTCCCTGAATGGGGAGTAGCTGCATAACATCACGTACACCACAGTGTGTTGTGGAATAATGACAGTCTATCTTAACAGAGAATTCTGCTCTAGGACTTCCTAGTTTTACAAAAGCATTTCAGATTTTTTTCATGCATTCAATTTAATATGAAGCTACTTTACAGTGTATGGTACAAATATGTTTGTGTTCCCTATCATCAGTGCATGAGAATAAGCTCTACTTTTACAGAACGCTTCTGGTTTCTGTATTTAGATAATTGCTAAAACCAGAACAAATCAAACTTGACAAAATTTCCTAACAATGTTGTGGGGGTTTTTTTGACTTACCTTTTTAAATGGCCGTTTGCATAATACCTTTTCCTTTTGCTTTTCTTGAATTGCTAAATGTGATGGTAGATTCAAGGGCTATCAGAATGGCCAAGAAATGGCCCGTGAGCACGCTTTCTTTGCCGCGCAGCAGGCTTCTCGTGCAACAGCAGGTGCACGTTAACATCTCTCAACTGGGCAGCCAAGCCCTGGAACCGGAGCCCACAACATACATAGGTGGCTGAGCTGGCATGGGACTTGTTCCTGGGCTGAGGCTTTTGAGGCAATGTGTTACAGTTCGCAGTATCTGCACAAGCGCTTTTGTAGCCCAAACACTTTGCACTTGTGCTTGGTAACGTAGAAACAGCTTCCACCTCCCTCCTAGTGCGATCCAGTAGGCACAAAATGGAAAAAAGACCCTGAGGCACTCCCAGGATTTAGGTGGGTTCATGGTACAGTACACTCTGCCTGTGGAAGCACTGCTTGCAAATCTTTCTAGTATACATGAAAGATACCAAAATATTGTACAAATATTTTTTTGTATAATATATCTCCAAACATTGGCGTGAAGAGAATCACCGTGACTAAAGTCACATCATTCCCAAATGGAATCTCTGATACTAAAGACACAAAATGTTTTCAATGTCTTGAACCATTTTTGACGGGAGTTAAGTAGCCTTGAGATACGGTGCTGAAGGTTGACACTTGTCACAACAGACGTTTTGCTAAAATAAACTGGCAGGTGAAGAGGATCGTATGATATCATTAGCTTTTTTGCCTTGCTACTATAATGCTTTTTTTTAAGTCTAAATGTGTATTAGATTGTATTGAGCTGTCAGATAATTAGCTTAGATATTTTTAACTCTTAAACATGGCGTATGTGGTACATTTGCCATTTTGCAGTGTTTCAAAATCACAATTATCACATATAACATTTGTTGCTCCTCAGAAACTTTCGTGAATATGTCCAACACCCAAATCAGAACACTTTTTC
Source organism: Phaethon lepturus (assembly GCF_000687285.1). Classification (NCBI taxonomy): domain Eukaryota; kingdom Metazoa; phylum Chordata; class Aves; order Phaethontiformes; family Phaethontidae; genus Phaethon; species Phaethon lepturus. The sequence continues at coordinate 20,738 of NW_010515542.1, forward strand.
TGGTTTGTACTACCATTAACACTGCCTGGCATATGAAGATCCAGCTGTTTTCTTCCCTTGATGCAATAAATCAGTACTGAGCATCAGCTGACTTTATAGTTCAAAGCTTCAGGATGAGAGCTCAGCTGACATTCCCCCAGTGGGAAAACCAACTCTATTCTGGCTGAAACCAGGACAATGATGCATAAAACTGGATAAGAACTAGCACAACAACCACCTCTAGCTCAACAGTAATGCTAGCAATAGAAATAAGTTGTGGGAATAATTAAAACACAGATTAAAGACTCATATGTGTATGTGCAATTTTCTTACAAAGCCACTAAAACTTAATTTTCCCTTTTACTTTGAAAACAATAGCATTCACTCAATGGCTAGTTTACCTTTCAAAACTGCTTTTATGCTGCTGCTGTTGCAACAAACAAAAAATTTTTAAAAAAGAAAACCTTAATTTTGAGTAAGCAGACAGAACTCAATCATTTTAATAGAAAACTTGTTAAAACAACCACAGCAGGTGAGAGCTAATCATGAAAGTAGTAAGGAGAGCTGCTCCAGTTCCTCCATCTGCCCCTCAGCTGCCTTGTATGATTATGGTGTTATGTTTGTGTCTAACTGAAGAGTCCTGTTAAAGTTGCTGAGACTGCTCATGTATTTGTTAAGATTCTGCTTCACATGAGCAAAGTTTGCAGAATGAGTTCAAGAGTAAGGTCCTGCCAGCTGCGTACAGAGGGGACAGAAACTGGCGTACTGGAACTGGCAGAGTGAGGCACTTCTCGCTGTTTATAAAGGTGACTTCTACAGGTGATCTTTACATCTGCGAGAGAAATAAAAATCCTCTGATTAGGACTTCCCAAGCTATTTTCCTTGCTGCGCCATGAATTACAGCATAGCAGAGATAAAGGCTTTGAAGCAGATAATTTCTATGGTATGATGCTCCATTATAATCACCTTTAAATAAAAAAAGAAGCAAACTAGCTATTCTGAAAAATAGGCAGAAGATTCTGTGGCTTACTTGATATAAAGCAGTAGAAGCTATTCCCATATTTTGGAGTCTATGAAAAGAACCTGCAGTTCTAACTGAAGTTACATACGGCTAAATGTCAAAGTATTGCATTTATATGCTTCCTAGACTTTTCACTGCATGGTGTATGTTAAGCTTTCAGATTGTGCTTTGTTATGACAATGTGTCTCTCTTGGTAGACAGGAAAGTGCATTCGTTCCTATTTAATGGTTTCCTTTTCTCTCTCTCTAATTCATTTCCCATTTTCATCTCATGCATTCTTGTGCTTTCATCTCCCACCTCATAGCCATGCCAAAGTCAATGGCCGTGTTTATCTAATAATTAATAGGTGGGTACTTCAATTCTTCCTTTCCTTTAAAATAGATATACCTTATCTTTTTTGTTACTTCCTAATTGCCTTAAAACAGAGTATGTTCTTGCTGCACAAGTACTGTGAAGTAAGCAGGGACAGAATGTTGTTCAGGTATTGTAGTCTCCTAAAGCTGGTGAAGCAGTTAATACATCTCTCCTGCATATGTGTGAGCTTATCTCCCAGCTGGGAATTCTTCTCTTAAACTTTGCCCATGCCTCAATACAGGAATAATTGGTGCTATTTGTAATTGGCTGCAGACAATGGACTTGGTTGAGGAGGCTCGTTTATCTACCCTTTGTCTGTGCATGGAAAGATGCATGCTTGCATGTGCACACATACACACAGACACACCCAGACACATGTCCCTGGCTTCCTCACAGGCACCTACGAAAGGGAATCTGAGGGCCAGGTCGGTTAAATGTGCAGTATGTATTATGAGTTTGTGCAGACTGAGATTTCCCGATCCAGAGGCAGAAATGGAACATGCAGTACACTGAAAGCACTGCATGCTAAGGATGCTAATTCATAGGCTGAATTGGGTGCTGCAGTATCCAAACTGCAAAAGCCCCTATGGCCATCATCATCATCCCTTTATAAGTGGCATCTTGAAAACAGTTCCATAGAGTAGATTTCTTTCAAAATATTTGACTGGAGTAAATGTGGGCTTTTGTTTAATCAGCTCTGAGAATAGAAGGAGTACCGAGTTTGTTGTTGCTACCTAATATAAACAGAAAAGCTGAGAAAATCTCTTGTTTAGATGTTTTGTGACTACTTGCTCTAACAAGAGGTTATGTGTCATGCTCATGCTCCCTCTTCAAAGGTCATCACATAGTTAAGGCCAGAGTTTTTAAAATTTCACCAGAGCTGGAAACATGGCTGTAGGAAGCCCGTGTGTTGGGGAGCAGCGAGGGCAAGCGGCTCGGTGAGGGCAGGCAAGCCAGGCGCCAAGGGGCACAGCCAGGAGGCAAGGCTGGGCTCTCTCCCACGAGGAGTCGAGCCAGTAACTGAGGGTGAGGATCCGGTCCGGACATGGTAACCAGGGTCAGCCACAGCCTGGGGAGCTCCCAGCAGGACCGTAGAGATGATCTGCGTGGGAGGTGAAGGCACGGGGTCGGTGTGTCAGCCTTAGCGTCGGGCGGGCACGGGAGCAGACACAGCTGCGATGCAGGCGCAGTGTAGGGGCAAGAGCGACGGTGTGGGAGCAGCTCCCAAAGGAAGGAGAGGGACCCCTTGCACTGAGCCTCCCTGGCTTGCACGTACCCCAACGCAGATCAGCCAGCTGGCCTTGGGTGCAGGCAGCAAAACCCCCTGCGAGGGCAGGCAAAGCACTCGGTGTCCTGCCGATAGAGGGGTGTGCTCAGTTTGGATCCTGCACACCAAATGTTCAGGAGATGGGTCACTAAAGTTCTGCAGAGCAGAAAGCGTTCTGTTGTTAAGGCTATGCTTGACAGACACTTGAGAAATTGTTTTGAGCCAGAAGGTTTCAAGCAATTCACAAACTGCAAAAAAATTATCAAAAGGTGCTTCATAATGCATCCAGTAAGTTGTTACCAATTAATCTTCTGCTCTAGTAAATTACAAACAGATGAAAGTATTAGGAGTCCACCAAGGACGTGGGGCACACGCCCGATTTTAGTGCCTCTGAAATTGCTTTGATACCTAAAACTAGATCTACTAGTGTACTTCTTGTTATTGATACCCTGCCTGATGAATTTGAGGACAGGAAGTTGTGGTGGGTTGACCTTGGCTGGATGGCAGGTGCCCACCAAGCTGCTCTGTCACTCCCCTTCTCAGCAAGACAGAGAAATTAAGGTGGAAAAATATCCAGTGGGTCCAGAGAAAGGCAGTTTAATAAAGCAAAAGCAAAGGCTGCACACGGCAGCAAAGGAAAAAAAGATTTATTCTCTACTTCCATCAGCAGGCGATGTCCAGCCTCTTCCTTCAAAGCAAGACTTCAGTATGCATGGCGGTTGCTCCAGAAGACAAATGTTGTAATAACAAATTGCCCACCTCCTCCTCCTTTCTTTTAGCTTTTATTGCTGAGTAGAGGTCTTACGGTGTGGAATATCCCTTTGGCCAGTTTGGGTCAGCTGTCCTGGCTGTGTCCCCTCCCAAGGCATTGCCCACCCCCAGCCTACTGGTGAGGGGGGAATGTTGGAGAGACGGCCTTGATGCTGTGCAAGCACTGCTCAGCAGCAGCCAAAACGCTGGTGTGTTATCAACACCATTCTAGGTACCAATACAAAGCACAGCGCTATGAGGGCTGCTAAGGGGAAAATTAACTCCATCTCAGCCAGACCCGATACAGAAGTGCTCTCAGCTAAAAGCATTAGTGGCTGTACCTTCAAGGCTTATTGTCTGCATTATTGTTTAGTTATTCCTCTTCCTAAGTATCAGACACAATACCTTTGTAGTATTTGTGATAATTTCCCACCAGTATATGCTTTCCAACTTGAAGTGACACCTGACGAGGTGTGACTTCTGCATGGGTAGCTTGTCTTAGTTATACTGAGGGTTTATCAGGTATATACATTGCATGTACCCGTCTTTATAACCCCATTAACTTCTGGATCTCCTGGATACGAATGGGAGTTATATGAATAAGAGAAAGATGAGTCCTCTCATACAAAATACAGGGTTACTGTGTTTCTGTCCAGTTTACACCGGAGGTAAGTCAGTAAGTCCTTGATTTACACCAGTGTGAATGTAGGGTTTTCCATTAGAATAGTCAGTTGGGAGGATACCTCATTAAAATCAATGCAATTGCACATGTGCAAAACCTGTCTGATTGTATGGATACTTTCATTTCATTGGGCATTGCCTTTTAAATGGGCTCTGGTGATCTATAGTGTCTGGGAATCTCTGTAACGTTTGAACTGAACTGCAAATTCATTCTCTCTTCTTTATACAGGACCCTCCTGCTGGTACATTATTAGAGTTTTAGGAAAGTTAGAATATGACATTTTAGGGAATATTGTTCTTTAGTCATTTTACAGAGACTTTAATATCCTTTTAGTATATAAACTAGATTAAATATGAAAATAAAGTATATCAGACAAATGCCCTATTTTCAGTGGCCAAGGATACTGAATATATTGTTGAGTATAAGAGATTTTCAGATTAGTGGACATTCAGGTTCATCGCCCATTCCATGATAAAACATTTTAGTAATCATTGTCGTGAATGTATTTATTCAGTGAGACTATTTGGTGCTTGACTGTCTTATTAAATTTCTACTTTTAAACCACCTTTTCTGCATTTTGGTGTGGTATATCTACTTCAGGATTGTTTAGTCAATTTTCTGTAGTTTTTCCCTCATTTGAGCCACCAAAGTTTCCATCTTGACGAAACTGCGACTCCCAAGTATTTGAAAAATAACTGTGCTTATGTTTGACTTTCTCATAACTGCTTAGCCTATGCTCTTATTTTTTAATGATCAGATTGATAAATCTAGTTTCTTGAACTGTAAAAACCCTCATTAAAGTTGGCAGAATTTCCTGTCTAAATGGTAATATGCAAGAATTTCACATCATGAGAAATAAATCCCTGAGATGCTACTGTAGCATATTAAAGTTACTTGCATTAGTCCAGGAACAGGTGCTTTAAAGTATGCCGGGTGTAGTAATTTCAATAGCATAACTAAACATTTAGTGACCTGATCATACACATATGCACCTGCCAAAGGGCTTCTTTATTGCAAGAAGTCATATTCAAAGGGACTATTTATGGCAGTAAGCACTGTGCTCAGCAATGCACATAGGATCAGGGTAGTAGGAAAAACAGTGTTTTCTGCAAATATGGGAGGTGAGTCCCAACAGCACAGCTGGGGAAAAAAAAGAAAATACCTGAAGCCATAAAAGAATGTCTCTTTTCTCCGTGAAGGAAAGATATATACTGAATACATCTCAGGAAAATTGGAAAATAGATAAATACCATTTCTGTGATAAATCAGTTGTATCCAAGCTTTGGTAGTCTGAAAATTACTAATCGATTTAGTAAGAGACAGTTAGAAATCTAAGAAAAATTCTCTGTGGGATGTAGAAAAGAGAGAGAGAATGAATGGCACTATCAAAGACAGACATGATAAAATACGTTGAAGCCACAGCCATGGAATTTTTGCTTTTGTTTTTTCACAAGCCAATAGCTGGAAGAAAATTGCAAACTCCTTGGCTTCCCAGCTGCATCTTTCAATTGAAAGAAGGTGGAAATGCATTTGCAGTAATCAGTCAGATGCTTGAGATGATTCAGCTGCATTACTGACAACATGGTACAGCATTGACTATGTTTAGCACTGGTGTAAATAGGTTGCCCCCTTTCCATCTGTGCTGCAATTCCATGTTTCTTTATAGAAGTGCCCTGTGAATGTCATGATGGCATGCTCTTGGCATCAGAAGGCTTCTGCAGATGGAGTAGAAGAATGCTTTACGACTTGTGATGTAGCATGACATATTTGTCGATGAACCTTCTTCTGTAACCCCTCTGTTCTCATCTCCCTTTTTCTTTCTGTTCCAATTACTTTGAGCAGCCTCAAGAAAAAAATACCAAACCACCAAAATGAGTAAGTCCCCTATGAAGTCATGAAATGTTTCCTCTTGAACAATGTCATTTCATGCTTCTACATCTTAAACTCTGACCATTTTCTCCAGTGGGGAAAATGTCAAGTTTAAGTGTCAGTACCACTCATTACTAACTAACCATTAGTATCTGAGTGAGAAGTAGTTACTAATACATTCCAACTCAATTTGCAGTGTGTGTTTGGAGAAAGTACCAGAATCATTAACTTTTCCACTTCTAAGGCATTTTCCATGAACAGGGTTTTTTTTTTTTTTTCTAATTATACATCTTGAAAAAGACTACAATGTCATTACTGCTCAGTTTGCTGACATGCTACTATTTACCAACAGACTGGTGCACCAAGATGGAAGCCTGCCTGACCTAACTATGATGAATTTAACAGCCAGCAGAGAAAAGGAAGAGGATAAAATGCTGGAAGATGCTGGTGAGAAAAGAACGGAAGAGCCAGAGGAGGAGGGAGGGAAAGGGAAGGTTGAAAAAGGAAAAGAAGAAAAGGAAGATGAGGACAAGGAAGATGACGATGATGAAGACAACGAATCAGAGGAAGAAGAAACTACAGGTAAGCTCTGCAGGTTGCACGATTTGCCTGCCTCAGCCTTAGTTAACAGTGGCAACAGATGGTTCATTGATGGCTGTCCCTGCTCACTTCAATCATCAGGTTTTCCTTCCAATATTACATACAGTCTTTGCCAAAAAGCCTGAACTGAGCAGATGGCTACTTGTCCGTTATTCAACAGGCTACAGTCTCTTCTAGGGAAAAATCCTACTGTTTCTGTAGAACGCTGAGAGGATGAAAACAAAAGAAACCCCACCTCTGTCTTCTAGGTGGTCTGAGTTGGATTAATAGGAGGCTACCCCAAACCCTAAGAACTCCCTTCAGAGTGAAATCTCTCTATAATAAAGAAAATGCACATACATATTTAATCTCTGATACTGCATGCTTTCAAGGCACTCCACTCCAGAAGTCCCAGTGGCTTTGCTTCATTATTCATGTGCACATTAGTGTCATATTTTTCACTTCGGAACATGGAATGTGTAATTGATGCCAGATGAACATAAAAATGCTTAAGGGCAGACATGTGTAAGGCTGATGTTGTCATCCTTGGTATTGCTGGGATGAACTCCTAACATGAATTATTTCTGTAACTCAGTTTGTAATATCAGCCATGAGTGAAAACCAGGGAAAAGCATTTAACACCCAAGGAAGCCATATTGTATGGAAGTGGCCTTACCACAGATGTAGTTGCTCATATTGTAGTATGCCAATATTCACAGGACTGTGACAGGTAAATAGGGACAAGGTCTTTGTCAAGGCAAAAGGGCAGCGCATCCGGCTTGGCTGCCCCAGGGAAGCTGAGCTGAAACGATTTACCTTTCCTGGCTGGGACATCTTCCCTCACAGAGGTGTTCATAGGCCATGGAAACCTTTCTCGGCCAGCTGTCGTGCCGTCTGTGAGGGGCGATGGGTTTGTCGCGCTCTGGCCGTCCCCACGTGCTGGAAGGGCTTGGGCACAGAGGCCAGCTGGTGGAGGTTACCCTGAGCCGCGACACAGGCAAGCAGGGAAGTGGGGAGCTGCAGCCTTCTCCCTGGGCCCTTCTGCACCGCAGCGAGGGGGGCTTGGCAGCAGCACGAGGTGCTGCTTGCCATGTGTGATCCGTCTTGAAGCTGTACGTGCGTTTATTCCTACCAAAGAGTTATATCATTTTTATATAGCCATGTGGTTGGAGTTTTGACATTATTTTAACATGTTCACATGTGGAGGCTTTGTTACACAGTGATGTACAATTTTTCAATGGATGCAGTCAGGCCTATATTTTATCCCCTGTGCGCGTGGTGCCCGGACATGCTAGACAGAGCTTGCTGCAGTACCTTATCCGTCTGCTCCACTTAGCTGGAACATGTCATAGGACATACCTTGCATGGTGGCAGCACTGCAAATGAAAAAAATGCAATGAAAGAATGAGTGAGAACATCTAATTCTATAAATAAAGACTTTCCTTAAATACACTTATTGCTCCTATAAAAACACACGTAGGATTAGAGTTCTATAGCTTAATTAATTTGTCAAGTTTAATTGTGTGCTTGTGGAATTTGCATCACTCAGCATTTTTGTTAGGATTTTCTTAAGTTGTGGTCGGAGAAAAAGGGCAGAAGAGGGAAAAAAAAAAGTAATTTGGTTGTCAGGTATTCCAAAAGTCTGCCTTTTCACACAAGCGTGCATGATTTCCTCACACAAATATGCACAGAATAACCATCTTTCTTTGTTTTGTATATAAAATATCCAGATAAGTTGAAATAATTACATGCAGAAGATGGTAACTCCTTTGCATTTTTACCAGCCTAACAAGTGATGTGTTTTGGTGTCACTCGCAAATATCCATCTCTGATATTAACTGTAAGAATGTTCTCACAGCATGCAAAATCCTTCCCAATCTCCAAAGTGCTTCTGAGACCCCTAATACAGTGTGAAGACGTTATACTAATACAGACCAGCCTGGTGAAACAGTTTTATAGCCACCGCACAAGCAAAGACGGCACTGAGAGCGCGCTGTTCAGCACATGTGTTGTCATATATACTCATGTAACAGATGTTGCCACATGCTTGCTCGCTGGGGTATTATTTGGGAGGATGGCTTTTTTAGCTAAAACCTGTCTGCAAAGGGATACTTCCACCCAACTTCAGGATCTTAACTTGCTAAAGCTCCCTTTTCAACCGGGAGAGAAGTGTTCACCTGGACTACAGTTTTACCTTGCCTGTTTTAGATGTCTGTCCTGGGATGGCACAAATCACACTCTAGGAGGGTTTGCAAGGCAGTTTAGATAACTCTGATGTATGAAGACATCTATAGTATAGCTGTCTAAACCCATGTGACAAAGAATACTACTCCTAGTGTACATGGATCTCTTCCAGGTTGGATGAAAAGCTTTATGAATAGTAGTAGTCTGTGCTTTCTGAAAACAGACTGGCTCCATAGCTTCCAAACACCAAACAAAATCCTGTTTTTTTCTGAGCTGGATAAGGGCCAGGGCTGAAGTGTCTCAGATCTAGTCCCTGGATGGGATCCTTAAGCTTAGGTCCAAAGATACTGGAGGAAAATGGAGCCCAAGAAGGGCTCTGCTAGAGAGGAATAAAAGCCTAATTGGCAAGGGAAGCCATGACCACCACTTTTGAAGTGGGGAGTCCTTTCAGTGAATGTGTGTCAGAAGGGAGAGCACCACAACTAAGTGGGCCTCAAGCCCATTTTGTCTTTGTTAACCACTGAGCCATACCTTTAACCTCCTTCTTGTCTTACTGTAAGGCCTAGAAGAGAAGAAGTAGAAAGCTCATTTTTGTCTAGTGGAGTATTCCTTTTTACAGAGACCTTCTGTTTTTCTCTTCCCAATGGTTCTGCTTGAACATCTCTGCAGACTTAAGGAACAAGTGGCATCTGGTGATCGACCGCCTTACAGTGCTGTTTTTGAAATTCCTGGAGTATTTCCATAAGATGCAAGTCTTTGTGTGGTGGCTGTTGGAGCTGCACATCATCAAAATTGTTTCCTCTTACATCATCTGGGTCACAGTGAAAGAGGCAAGTAAATACCCACTGTCAAAATCTTATCCATGGTGGAGGCTTGTCAGCGTCTGCTGTGCAGTGGCACACCCAAGTGTAGGGAGATGCCTTCCTCATGTCAGACCTCCCTGAAATTGTGGGATCCAGCTGAGCTTGTCAGCTGCTGGGGACCTGCTTTGGTATCTTCTTACACAGTGATATTCTGTATGCCTAGATATTCTCAGCCCACTCTTTTCTTCAGATATTAAGGTTTTATTAGTCTAATTCTTTGGACTCAAGAGACATAATCCTTTCCCTGCTCAAGCTGTCTGTGGGCATCATCCAGGGATGGACGGTGTAGGAAAGGGTTGGGAAGGAACATCTAGGAAAATTTCTTAAACTGTGTCTGGTGCTGAAGAAACAGGAACATGGAACTACACCTAAAGAAAAAGGAGCAACACCTTTAGCTGTGCCTTTGGTGTGAGTTCTCTACTTGATATAGCCATTCCTTGAACATGGCAGTAGGACGGGATTCACTAGAAAACAAAATAAAAAATCCTTTTTCTCACATCTTTGGGAGGAAAAGTTCAGCAG
>NW_010515542.1:30838-31803 GCF_000687285.1 Phaethon lepturus
ACAGACACATGGATCTCTATCATCTCTTCTTTGTTTCTTGTGTTCTAAAGCAGCACAACCAACACGTGGTCCTTCATATTTCATGTCTGTTTGTAGAGTGGATATGCAGTTTTGTGGGTCTAATAGTATTAATATTGTGTAGGAGATAAAAGTTCTTCCTAAACTGACTATTAAGTTTTTCCTTCTTCACTTACCACTTTGTGTCTGTGTTACTGTGAATATTGTTGTAATTTTTTTTCAGTATTTTTCTCATTGTTTCTCTATGTCCCTTTCTTTTAAATGATTTTTTTTTTTTAATTGCTATGGAAAAGGTCAGACTTCCGCAGTTCTCTTGTTACTCCATGTAATTTCCGTACTGTTTTTGTGTTTTCAGGTGTCTCTATTTAACTTTGTGTTTTTAATTGCCTGGGCTCTTGCTTTGCCATATGCTCAGTTTCGCCCATTGGCATCAAGTATCTGCACTGTTTGGACATGTGTGATTATTGTCTGCAAAATGTTGTACCAGCTCACATCTATTGATCCCAGCACTTTTTCCAGTAACTGTACATTGGTGAGTACAAGTGCATATTAAAAAGGTTTGACTGCTGCCTTCTTCAATGAAGAAGAGCAAAAGGAAGCATATCAAGTACTGAAAACTACTTCACCTGATGTATTATTGTTGATCATCATTCATTCCCTAAGCAGCCTTAAACTCATTTTTTATAAACTGTTGTGTTTTCTTCTTAGCCAGGAGAGAATGAAACTAAGGTCAATTTAGAAGAACTCAAAACTTCAGTCCTCTACAGTGGGCCAGTTGATCCTGCAGAGTGGGTTGGATTGAGGAAGTCGTATCCTCTGCTTGTGTACTTAAGGGTAACTTCTTTAATTATCTGTATTGAAATATTTTCTTATTTGTGATGAAATTAGCAATGTCTTTGAAATAAATCATCTGCCACAGGTTTAATAAGGCCAAGTGCAGGGTCCTG
>NW_010515543.1:0-27792 GCF_000687285.1 Phaethon lepturus
TCAGTGCACAGCAACAATTCCCCCTCTCAGCTGAGCTGCAATGATGTCAGCTTTCTGATTACAAACTGCTTATTTATGCTTCAACAGCTGCCAAGAGCAGCAAATAAGTGGCTAAAAGAGTGTCTAGACCAGGCATTCAGGCCTCTATTGTTTGCTGGTTGTTACCTGGTTGACAGCGATGGGTACAGCTGCCTGGTGTGAAAGAGAGCAAGGGATGGGGAGGCAGTGATTGACAGAAGGGCCCTCGGGGTCAGGCACAGCCAGCCCCGATGGCCCCATGGCTTTATGTTCCCCCGCTCTAAAGGGAAAGCGATGGCTCTGCCTAGAGGTTGGAGGTGAAAGGAAATGTTTGAGGGTAATGAAAAAAATCCTTTAGCCAAATTTGTGATCATGAACAGTTACTCTGGGGAATTTAAGCCCAAGTGTTAGGCAGTTTTCTCTATATGCAGAAATGGTTGTTGGTAGCCACCGCAGGAATAATAATGTGTTACATGCATCCGGGTGAAAAATGTGTCTCTGTGCAGTCCTTCATCCAGGAGTTTAAAACTGCGGGCAGTTTTATTTTTATTCAGGTTAAAAACTGATAACGCTGCTATAAACTGGTACTGTGCACTATGAAGTTCATTCTGTGTACAAGGGCTAGCTTGAAATCATTCAGGAGCTTTTTTTTAAATATTTGAGTATTTGGGAGGGAAAAATAGAAATTCGGATTAGACAATGATCTATCGAAAGCTCCCATCCACTCCCTCAGTGAACTTTGTTCTCTTCATTTAGATTCGGAAGCGACAGTGTCTCTTAAAACAACTCATTGGGAACAGCTAGCCAGTGAGCAGGCTGACCAAAATCCATAAAAAACCTCTTTTAAACCGATACAGAGATGTCCTCAGTCTGCTTCTGATCTCACACATGCCAGTGTGGTCCAGGCATAATCCTACTGAAGTCAAAGGAGTGGCATTGATTCAAGCCCACTGCAATCACTGGCAGGCTCACTGAATTTCTCACCTCCCACCCTAGCCTACCCCCATGGTGGGACACCGTTCAGCAACGAGGCAAAAGCTCTCAGCAGTTTTAAAGGGCTGAAGCCAATATATTGTTTCTAATGGAACAAAAAAAGAAAACAGATTCAAATGTCTTGGAACAACACGCAAAAAACTACGAAGATAGGACATACCCAGGGAAAAATTAAAGCTTTATATATACTAGCAGGTCCACCCCTACCTTTGCCCAAACACCTGCAGATTAAGTTGCTGGGGCAGCCGCGAGTAGAATTAATATTACATTCCTGTCTGGCATTTTCTGACACCAGGCGATGTCCTATGCCAAGAAAAAAAGTTGATTTTCAGAGCTTGCTGTATATGACAGAATTATTAAATGTTTTATGACCATATGGTATAATTTTTTTACTGTAGTATTTGGAATAGATTATAATTAACAAATGAGTAACAAATCCAGCAAAAGATGAGAAAACACTAAAAAATAGTCTGGACATTGGTCGCAGCTAGGGAGGTAAGAAGTACAGCAGAGCACCTGAGTAGCACAAGCTCAATTTGGCTATACAGTTGGCTTTCTACATATCTGAGGCAAAAGCTGTAACTAAAATGAAATCATGTTAAATTAGCTGTAAAAAATAAGTTGATTTAATTAAGCACAGAAAGACTTATTAGATATAATAAAATGTTAGAAAGTCAAATGATGTGCAGTTACATTTCAGCTAACACTGCTCAACAAATCCACTAAATTTATTCCTTTCAATAATGATCTGTTTTGAGCATTTAATTAGATAAATAATATTTAATCACTTCAGCAAATTTGAACTAGAAAAATTCCTTGTCATCAGTGGTGACTCATTCTTGCTAATATCTACCTTTAAAGAAAAGGTAAAACTAGATGATCTTCTGGAGCAGCGAAGTGTGAGACTAGTAGAAACCTGTCTCTAGGCCTCATTAAAAAAACAAGGTTTGCTAAACAAACTATTATTTACAGTGAGAAGTGTGCATATTTTACTTGGAAAGAGCATTCACATGTTTGCCTCTTTTCAGCATCAGGCACTATAAGTAGATGATAAGAAAAGATATTCAATAGATGTCCTATAATTCATCATAATACTGTTTCATTTAATAACTACTTTGCTGAAGTGATTGGCATGATTACAGGAAAATTACTTCAAATTATTCATCTCTTATCTAGCATCTAAGATGTCCTAAACTTACTTGAGAGTTAGCATAATGGGACCTATTAATTACTAATGCTGCAAGTCCTTCACTACTTAAATATCCTTTCTACCAGGTGTGCTGAGTAATGCAGATAAGGAAATACAAACCAAAATGATCTCTTTCCAAGACAGTGTCACCCAAAGTTTAATAAATGAAATACCAAGTGCAAAATTCTATGGCATACCCAACCGCTCAGAATATCTAGAAATTTATGTATTTTATTTTTTACCTTTCTCTGTATTTCTCTCCCTTTCATATGTATGTACGTTTGCAGGGGTGTGTGTACATGTGTAAAAATAAGTATGTGAACAGGATATGGTATATATTTTATTTATTTTCTACTCAGAGGTATTGATGTGCAAGGCTGCTACAAAAGACAGGCTAAACACATAGTCTCTACCCTAAAGAGCACCTTTTCATCTTAAAACCCTATCCATCAAATGCTATCCGCTCAACAAAATTTACTCCTATGAGTAAACACTTTGAAGCAAAGCAGCGCTATTATCTGTTAAGGGCAGGGAAGTTAGAGCAAAGATGGCCAGAAGCCGTATTTGTCCTCTCTGCAGTCTGGATTTAACAGCCAGTGTAAATTAGAGCAGCCTCACACTTACACCCTTGGCTTTCTAAGACCCCCGGTGAAACCCATTGCAGCAGAAACCAGGGAAAGGCCCTTCCTGGCCTTTCTTTCTTGCCCACCTTGTGACATGCCCATCATTCACAGGGCATGCTGCTTTTTAAAGCCACCTGAGATGGAGAACATTCCCTGAGGGCCTGATTCTTCAGTGTCTTACACCTCAGAAACACACTTAAACTGTGCAAAGAAGACCCATGTAGTTACAAGATCTCATTAGTGCTGTGCTAAACTCCCATTGCAGAGGCAAGGCCATGAAAAATCCTGCTTTATTTTCTTTGCAGAATCCAACCTTACGTCCACGATCAGCTGTTTTCTCTCCTCTCTCTCTCTCTTCTTTGCTGGTTTTATTATCACGACCCGTACCTTAAGTTCTACTAATAATATTTGCGATGTTGAAATAAAGATTAATATGGGAAGGAAAACAAATCAAACCAAACAAATTAAAAAAAACAAACCCAAAGGTAAAAAGCACACGGAGACCCCATAAAAATTGATTGTTACTTACGTGTGGCAAGTGACCAAGCCTAAAGGCTCTGGGCTTTCTGACAAAATCTGGCTTGAAGTGCAGACTCCAACAGGAAGGCAAGTTGCCCACTAAATTTCAGGTAGGAAACAAAATGCTGGACTTCTAATACCCTATTTACCATCAAACATGGAACAAAAACATCGCATCTACCATACACAGAAAACCTAAAAGGAAAGACATTCTTGAATACCTCCTGATAAATTGCTGGAGGGTCTTTTCAGTGTATTCTGTACAAGAGATGCATGCAATTGTTTCTAAATGTGCAAAGAGTCTCAGTGAACTAGGAAACCCACCATGCAGAAATATTTCTGGGAGAACATTACCTTAAAAAAGGCTGCTATCTATTAAGGGTAGGGACGGACAGACAAGCCTATGCTTTTGTTCTGAATGGCTGCACCACAACCAGTTTGTGGAACGCAGCAACTACAACTGAATACAGGACAGTCAAGCTTAGTCCTAAATCTCCTTGCTTTTTACAAGTGAAAACTTTCAAAACTCTCTACTGTTCCCTTTTTTACTTCAAGGCAACAAACAATTTTGAAGTTCACAATAACTTTTATTTTATTGGCTAGTCACTACCGAAATGGTAGGAAGTCTTCTGGGGCTGGTAAGCTTTCATGGAGCCACTCTGGATTTCCTGTTATAACACAAACAAAATATTGCCAAACCAGGGATGCTACACGGTGCAAGGGACTTCATCAAATCTCCATTACTTTATGCATCCTTAGATATTTACTATATGGACTAAACTGACAGGTGTTTAGTGTTTATAATTCTGCAACTACTCATAAGGACTCTGGTATTAGAGAACAGTATGTTCCTCCGCCCCAAACGTTAGAATTCTGTAGTAAAAGTATTTGTAAAAAATTCCCCTGCATGGCCAGCTGCAATTATATCTGGCTTTTTATACATGACATTCCAGAAATCCATTAGCCGGCCAGTAGGTCTGTTTCGCAGTGCTGGCTGTCAGCCATATTGTAAAAAGAAGGACACAAACAGTTGTTTGTGTCACGAGCACTATGGTAATCACAGGCTTTGCTGAGCTCCTGTGGCCAGAAACCTGGCATGTGCCACACAGGCAAAGGTGTATTTCAGTAGTGCCTTCTGGGCATTGAATGGAGAACCTTCTAGGTTACCTGCTGAAGATAGGTCTTGTCCCCCACCTCAGCTCACTGGAACCAGAGCTCTCTCATATTTGTGCACTGTCAAACACGGTGGAGAAGCGAGAGCTTCTACGTAATCACCTCAGCTTTTGCCTAGCGTAAGAAGATACAGTAATTCCCAGTCAGATAGCTTGAACAGCATCACATCTTCAGTGGCTTGCTAGGCACTTAAAATTTTGCCAAGACAATAGTGATTCAGGCTTCAGATACCTTCCCCCCCCCCCCCCGCCACCATTTATTACACCCGGCATGTGACAAAACCACAAAAGTGATTGGCTTCAAATAACTCTTTTATTACCTTACTTTGTAAAGCTGACAAATACCACCACATAAGGGGTGCAGCAGGATAAAAATGGAATTAAAAAAAAATAATTAAATCCGGCACCAGTTCACATTGTTTACTAATAATAAGGGATGTGCCCGAGAATACAAACTGTTTCAGAAGAGATTACTCAGATCTCTAATTTTTGGATCTATCCGCTTCTTTCCTTCTGGCAACCTGTAATTCCCATATTCTGAAGGCCTTCAATTTAATCTAATATTCAACGATATACACAATCTCCGTGCTGAAAGTGCTTGACAATTTGACCTGCATACGGCAACCCAGAATGAAGCGTGCACACGGAGCGCTGGAATGGAATGATACTGGGAAATACCACCAGTTAAGTCTCCCTAAATGTTCTGACAAGTCGTCTTTGCTTTAGAGAGGCTTGTGGAATGGGTTAGAGAGTCTTGTCTAATGGATCGGTCAGAGGACGGGGACAACAGCAAGAAGAAACAATGCTGGGGAACCATCAAGCCCACTGACTGGGTGAAACAAATTGCTATGCTTATTGCTAGCCCCTACAGAAACATATTAACGGGGCCAAATTCACCGAGCATCCGTATCAGCTTCTGCTGATGTTTGGAGTAAATCCTACCAGAAAAAGAAAGTATTGGTGGGAGGCATCACTGATACACTTGTGGTTCTTACTGCTTACCATCTCAGCTGAACTACAGCCTTTCAAGGAGAAAAAGCCTGGCTTTCTAGCTGAAATATCTGGGAGGTGAGTCCTTTGTAAGTCAGTTTGGGGGAGGATACTCAACACATACAAAGACTAATTGGCAGCAAGTAGTGTTGGTAACTCCTACACCGTTGAGGAACTCGGGCTTCCAGCCAGTTCTGCTACTGCAGGAACTTAAGGACTTCGTGGTGCCCTTGAAATCTCTTTCTTTCTTTCTGTGTCAGGTTATAATTGTGACTTTTGATCTCTTTACTTACAGTCTAAAGCTCAGTGCAGGATGCTGGGAGGCATTTTACCACCTGTGATAAATGAGGGGATTGCTTTGCTAGACACATTGATTGCACAGTGGCCTGTGCTTGAAGGGATTGGACCTGATGATACTGTGAGCCCCTTGGCCTCGAAAAGGGCATCAGCAAGATGCATGGTGGAATCCTGACACCATCAGATGCCTCTCTATGAAAAAGCAGCAGTGTCTTCTGCTGGTGCATCCATCCCCCCCTAACAGTCTGAGCTCGCATTGCATGCCTAGAGTACAGAGACCCCCAACAGCAAGGCGTCTGCTGTGGGACCCAGGGACGTGTCCTTGTGCATTTGTGTCTCAGCAACCTCCTAGCGTAACCCAGCGTAAGGTTTGTTGGGTGAGCAGAACTCCTCACCCCTGCCCTGTGGCTTCCATGCAAGGCATAGGAACTCCCGCGTAGGGTGCACCACGGAGTGCCCCCTTCTGTGGGACAGAGGTGGCCAAAAATCACCTCCCCTAGCCAGAAAAGATGAATAACCCTGAAGTAATTTTGTGTTTGGAAACTTTTTCCGCCCCCTTGTAAGACCAATCTAAGCGGGAGGACGACCGCCTCACTGGTGACACATCGACACAGAAATTTTTCTTTGTGCCTCGGATTCAAAGCGCTAGCAGCCCTGCATGGCTATCTCGCTGAGAAACGCTGCTCGCAGGTGGTTATAGGTGGCATGCTGAGTAGGCTGCAGAGCTGTCAGAGCCCTGTGGACCTGCGAGCGGAGCCCTGTAAATAGTGCTTCATCATGCAAACGGGGATGTCACCTCTGTGCAGGCAGATGGTGGTATGAGTGGGCTCTAGGCATCACCACCGAGATGAAGTGAGACAGCACTTGTGACAACTTAATGCTGACGGAGTAACATCAACACAAGTCTTCTTTTCTGTTGTAGCTGTCTTAGGATGTCAGAAGATATGGATCTGAGATTGAAAAGACACTTTTGACAGCATAATGGCTGAAACAGTTTTGAAACATTTAAAGCAACAATAAAACGCAAAAGGGGAAAAAAGGATGAGGATAATGGGGTGCGACTTCTCAAAGGACATGAGATTTCATTTCTCTTTGAATAATTTTGTGTCTTGAAAACTACTTCTTTCTGAAACTGCAAGTCACAGTTTTCCAGAAAAAGTCTGTCACATACCTAGGCATCTTCTGGAGGCAGCACTCCAGCTTTATACCTTTGTCACTGTAACTCGCACCCGTTCTAGCTATGTTGGCTTCACTTGCTCAGGCATAAGGGTGTTGAAGGATTTTTTTAGGATACTCATAGTTCAATCACACTGTTCAGCTTCCTAAAATCACAATCAATTTCAAAACACACGGTAAAATGAAACAATAGACTTAGAACTGCACACATTTATGCAAAGAAAACGGAAGAGGTGTGCAGGTCTTTAAACACAGCATCCAGCAATCTGTCTCCTTAAAAGCCTGAGAGGTTTTAGCATGATTTTGGCCTACTGAAAACAGAGAAACAAAACAAAACTCTGAAACAAATCCCTCTGGTTTTCACACCTAAGCTCCCTATAGAGGATCCCTCAATACACTGTAGGAGTAATTCTCCAAAAAGAACAGATAAATATAAAAACATGATTAATGTTCTAGCAAATTATGATTATATAAAATTTATAATCACAGTGATTTACATTTTTGCAGACTCCATGTTTAACCTGTGACTTTGTAACTGAACACTTGCAATTTGTTTGGGATTCTTCTGCTTTTAATTTTTTTTTTTTTGGGAGGGGGTAAAATCAATGCGTTCATCTCCCCTCTACCTCCCTTCAGGAGAGTTTTTTTTTTTATGGCAAGTCTGTAAAAATACAGAAAACAATAAGGAA
Source organism: Phaethon lepturus (assembly GCF_000687285.1). Lineage (NCBI taxonomy): Eukaryota > Metazoa > Chordata > Aves > Phaethontiformes > Phaethontidae > Phaethon > Phaethon lepturus. The sequence continues at coordinate 7,667 of NW_010515543.1, forward strand.
AAGACTTTAAAATTTACATTTAAAATTCGTTCCAGATTTGTTGTATTCATTACTTTGATGTGGAGTTCAGAGGCTGTACTAGGACTGTACTTCCCCACTGCAGTGTGATTGGACTTTCAGAATACTGTTCCACACAAATTAAGGGGTGCCCTAAAAAAAAAAAAAAGGCTTCAAATTTCTGTTATTCTGTGAGGAGCAGAGTAATTAAGACATTTTAAAATCATTAAGAGAAATAGATAATGCTAGCTATTGCTTGCTTCCTCAAAACATTTAAGCTTTCTTTTCTATTTAGCACATTAATGCATTTTTCCCCTGTTAGAAATAAAAGCTATAGGCCCAGTTCTGTCATGGCGGTGAGCAGGCAGTTGGATACGGTAATGCATGCCTGAAGCCTTCACCAAGGATGATAAGCCTGCATGAATTTTACGAGTCTCAGTATCAAGGTTGCCCTCGCCCAAGGGATTTAAGAATAAGGGGGGAAAAAAGAGAAGGCAGATGTATGAATAACTGGCATTGTAAATCTTCACCGTGGCAACCTACAGCTAGAAAAAGTCTGTGATGGGTTCATGACTTGAGAAGAAAGCGACACAGCAGAATGTGAATGGATTTTCTTCAGCTACTTAATACACTGCTTAGAGCAGCTTAAGGGTGTGCGTGTGAGAGAGAGTATGTGTGTGAGAGAGAGTGTGCGTGTGTGTAAGGACGGGGGGATCTGTGGAAATTTGTTAGAAGGATTTACTAGTGTTATACAGCTTGCTGGGGCTTGTTTTTTTTTTTCTGAGGGGGGGAAGGCTGTATGGGAGGAGGAATACCATTTAGTCTCAGAATATAAATGACTGGATTTTGCTTGGGAAAAAAAAAGGTGCTGGGGGAGGTGCATAGAATTATGCAGGCAAGTAACAATGAGCAAATTGGACCCTTAACAATACAGCACAAGGTCATAGCGAAAGTCACCAGAGTGGGGTGGTGGGGGTGGCTGGTGGTAGAAAACAGATCATGATAAATAGCTTCCCATTTTGCAAAATCTGGTAGTTAATGAAAATAAGATGCATTTGAGTTGTCTGTGAACACCTGATTTTTTTCCCCTTTCTCTCTCTCTCTCTCTCTCTCTCTCAGGTCCTGCTGATGTATGAAAGCAAAGCACTGACTCTAATTGTGCAATTATAAAACGGAAATGATGCAGGTTTGGCAACACAGAGAAAGAAGGCAGCTCAATAACATTGTTTAATAACAAGCAAATAAAGCTCAAAGGGGAAAGAGGTGACTATTTCTGCTTTAGACTCATTAAGGAGCCTGAAACATATTGTAAAAGAGTGATATTTAATTATGGGCTGGACTGATAACATGGAGCAGGGCCTCACTGGGAGAAAGAGACCCTATGCTCCTAGGAGCGAGCAGCTCCAAACATCAATTACCATGATTATCTACCCGGTGCTTAGAAAACGCACCCGTCTCCGTGTTCCGGCAGCGACCCGTAAACAGGCATTGCATAGGCAAATTTATGGGCACAGTCAGCTGGGACCAGGTGGGAAAGCGAGCTTCCCATTGGCAACTTCTGTGCAAAAGGAGGAAAGAAGCAAAAGAAAGAAAAATCTGTCTTCTGCACTACTGAAAGAGCAATTTATTACCGAGCATTTGCAGGAGACAGCATTTGTTGCCCTGCTGCCTTTTTTGCCTCTGTTGGCTGTCTGAATGAGAAATGGGAGTATATTAACCAACTCATGGGTTACAGAAGACGGCTTGGCATGGGCCCATCAAACTTCACCGTGCTAAGGCAAGTCAAAGGTCAAGAGAGCGCTAGCAGCCGAGATTTAGAACCAAGTGCATCTCTTTAACCTTAACTGCTGGGAATGGATGGAGTCACTTTATTTCTTTAGTCAGGAACTTGGTTGCAGTGAAAGATGTCACGGGGAGGAGGGTACTATCCAGCCTGAAGCAGATGGGAAAGTGTATAGTGCAGTGAGATGTAATATTCTTTAGGGGTCATGTAGATAAACTTAAGGAACGCCTTTGCTGTGCTGCAGCTCCATGTTTGCCATCAGGCCTAGAGTCTGGATGTTTGCCCTAGATGTTTGTGCATCCTTGTTAATACACCATAGACCCAAGAAATAGAGACTAACGGTGAAAGGTAGGTGCCAAATCCATCTGAAGCCATTTAATCTTTCCTTCTATTTGCACCAACGTTATTTTCACTGAGGAAAATCCTTAGTAAATGGAGCATGCTAATGACGTGTGCACTGAACTTTAATTTTAATGGCAGAGAGATTTCTCTGACTGGAAAGACAGCGTGCAAGACACAGGTTGCCATGACCTGGTTCACAGGGTTTCTGCCTGCCTGGATCTGCCACAGGGCTATTGCATGACCTTGAAGAAATCATGTCAAGTCTGAGTATGTCTTCCTCCTTTATGAGTCCTTTTGCACCCATGAGATCCTCGAAACAGCGAGGTCTTTTTCTGCGACATTTGCCACGTGCCCTGTTTTGCCTGCAGTCTCTGTGGGCTGCAGGAATCAGCAGGATCAGACACAACAGGGAATGGTTTGGTTCCACACCCAGTTCAGACACTGGTTCGGGGTGTGAGTTCTATTGAGCCATCATGGTACACTGAGCACTGATACATGAAGGGATCTGTGCAGAGGCCCATTTCTTAAATTATTGGGAAGAGGTATATCACTTGCTGTTTAAAAGTCGCCTGATATATATGTATACCTGGATGCCCAAGCATGAGAGAACACTTTTGCTCAGACGTTATGCTTAAGATTCTGAAATTCCCTGAGACATTCTGAAATGCAGAGATTAAAGGGGAAATTTAGCTTTAAGTAAGGTCAAGATTTGCCACAATGTATATTGAAGGAGAGGTGTGTTTTGTTGAGTGGGATAATGGCCTTGAGAGAAGAGCAGTTCTGTCTACTCTCCTAAATCCAAACCAAGTATTTTTAAACAGCTTTAGGTGTTTAGTTTTCATGGCTGTCTACTGTGGTGATGTCCAACCTCAAAATGGACAGGTCAATAGTGAGGAGAAGGAGTTGAAGATACTTTAAAGTAAGTACAAAATTCCTGGGACTGGGAATGCATCACAATATTTAGGCAAAGGAACCTTTTTTTTTCTTGTTTTCCCCCATCTTTTGATTCTGTACAGCTTTTAGCACAATGGGGTTCGATCTGTAACAGAGAATGATTAAAGAATTAAAGAACTGGTGAAGCATCTTTATGCTTAAGAAGACCAGGTCTCCACCAGGTCACTGTGAGACAACATCTGTAGGGAGTGTCAAAGTACCGGTGGTCCCTCTCTTAGCCACTATACCGCTAAGATTTCATTGTCCTGGCCTGAAACTACGCATACAGGACAGATCAGAACAGAGAAATTGTGAGATACACAAATGAAAGGATGCAGAAAGGTACACAGTAACATTAAGACTGATGCATTCCCAAATCAGAAATGATATAGCATTGGTCTCAACAGCATACACCGTGTCAAGGAAAACTGCAGGAGCAATTAAAACCACTTTATTGGCAATTATTAATGGCCAACATACATTTGGCTCTCAAAGTAAGCGGGAAGATTGCAAAGATCACATCCCATCCCTATATCAGCAGCAGCCCATTGACCCCGTATTTCAAATAAAAAATAAACAGATTGGGGAGTGAGTAAACAGGAGAGAAAGGAGTTGGAGAAGCTGGTTGGTAAATAATCAGAAAGAGGGATTCCATACTACTCTCCCAGCTTTGAATTATAAGTACATCCTCTTTAGCCCTCCCCCACACACATGTAGTAGTACATACACAATTTCAAAGAGCTTGCAAATGGTTTGGTCAGACACTGGACCACTAAAGATAAAGAAAACAATTAAGAATATTGCATAAAAATGAAGCAATTTCTTTGCATCTGCATTCGCTATGGAGATGCCTTTCTCTAAGCCAATTATTTTCAGATAATAAACACCAGGCGATATCAGAGATCAAGTTGTGAACAGAAAAGAATCTTAAAGAAACTGACAAAGAACAGAAAAAAAATCGCTAGGATCATCCATTGTAAAAGTTCCAGATAAACATTAAAATGGTCAATTAGGAGAAACACACTCTTCCATAAAAGCGACCATAATGTCTCACAAGGTTTTTAAAAAGGCACACAGGCAATCTGAAGAACCACAGATCAATTGACCTTACTCCAGTGTAAGATAAATCAGCTGAAAAAATAACTAAAAATAAAATAATTTAACAGACCGTGGCATAAGAAAGCCAAACTGCCTGGTCTCTTAAAAGGTAAATTGTTTCTCTCTAATCTATTGAAATTCTTTGGCAAGCAAAGAGGAGACCAGAACTTTTTCAATAAACTACACGGATTTGCCGAAAGACGTGCCCTACCCGGAGGGCTGAAGGAAGTTTGTGTTTCCCACCTCTCCCACCTTTTCAGCCAGCCAGCCCAGCGAGGTGCGCGGCGTGCCTGGAGCGCCGGGCAGGGGGGCATCTGCGCAGTGCCCGCCCAGCCGGAGCAGCCCGCTTTTGCGTGAGAGGGAGACTTCAGAGGAAACACAGGACTTCCACCCGGAACTGCCTTTTGGGTCCATGGAAGAGACTCCCGATAACAACATCGTTGAATATTTTAAATAACAGGCTTTTCAAGTTTTTTACTCCAAACACAACTACCCAAAAGCAGGAGGGCCTGGTCAGATTTTTCTTCTTTTTAAAAAGCTTGCATTGTTTGTTTTGAATGTCTCCACCGTAAATTTTTATTAAATAGTCAAATAGTACTGGGGTAGCAGAGGAGATGTGAAGGATGGCCTCAGGGCGTTCCGACAGCGCAAGCGGCAAAGGGGCTAATGCTCTGCAGCCCACCAGCAGTCTCCCAAAATCTCTGCGCACCCAGGCTGTGCTCATATTTATGCCTAACCTACTTTCCAGCCACTTTTTGTGCCGTCACAGAGCTTTTGTAGATGCCCCGCTGGGGGCAGGGAAAATACAGAAAAAAAAATGTGCTCCAATTCTGTAGCTATTCACCTGATTCTTTTGCAAATTTGGCCCCATGCTCCCTGTAAGTCACGAGTCGATAGACACTCGGGAGGCTCCTAGCTGCTAACGTTCCTGTCAGCCGTGTCCCAAAGAACAAAGGCAAGCTGAAGTATTTTTTAATTCTACCCTCTCAGCTCATCAACTCTGAGTTTACATAAGAATGTAAGAACATTACACTACACACACTGCTAATAATCAGAAACTAAAGCTTTGAAGTTTCCCTGTTTCGCAGCCACTGCCACGACAGATGCTTGCCAGAGAAAACTCAGGGGGCATTTGTTTGCTAGCGTTTTGGCTAAGCATAGTGCCCATTGTGCCACTTAATATTTCAGCTATCTCTAGTGTAATCAGGGAATAGCAGTTACTTATTTATCTCACGTCTTGCTCCTTGCTAGCTACCTGCTATCGCCAGCATGACCTCTGAAGCACACACATTAATTTTACCTCAGTATTTCTATAGCATCAATTAATAAAAACTGACTATGTTTTCAACAAACGCACATGTACTGATAAATGAGGGTCCTGACTTAATTGCTCTGTAAATTAAGAGCTCACAGTAGTGACAATAGAGAATAGTTTTAATATTTAAAAACTCATTAAATTTGTGTACATTTTGAATAATTAAAGTCATATGGCCACTTTAGAGAGCTAATTTAAGTTTAATTCTTAAATGTATATCACAGAAGAACTTGATCTGTTGAAAATTATCGGTTAATTTTCAGAACCACTTAATTCTGTTCTATTATTTCCCTGAAATTCTGCATTTATTTATATACTTATCTGTCCCTTCTGCCTGCCAGAAATTCCTTGCGACAGCAATTCCAGGACAGTGAGACCAACCTGCACTTTTGTCAGCTTTCTATCCATAGAAAACAGTGTAAACCTAAAGTTAATAATGTGTTTTTTCTTTTCTACAGTGGATCATAACTCTTCAGCTCTTGATCAGATCCATTGATTAGATTTAAATGGTGTGTGTTTTGGAGAAAACGACTTTCTTTGTTTATGACTTACAGCTGTGTGAAGGTGCCGTCTAAATGCCCAAGTATGCGTTATTTTGACAGAATTTGCCAGGGTTCATGGAAAGCCTGTGTCCTTACAATTATGTAAACTCAAGGGATGGACAAAGTTAAACCTTCAAACTGTGGGCAAGTATCATTTCCTTTTCCACTCAGTACTCTGATTTTTAAAAGTGAGTAGTATTTTAAAAGGCAATACCTGATTTCCTGTCTGTCAGCAGAAGTACTGCTGCCAAAAAATTGGTTCACCCTCCTCACTTCATTAGTTTTGTGGAGTTCAAGGGGACAACTCAAAAAAGAAAGTTGGTTCTCTTGCTGAAGATCATGCTCTGTATAGGGCAGAAACAAGTCTTAGTTACACCTTTGTGCAGTTACCTTTTCTTTCTCCTGTGGCTCATATGTCAATCTTCATATTGTTACTAGTATTTAATCAGTGATTAAGCTGCCATAGAGTAAATACAGACAGATTGTGCTGCAACATTTCTATGTTCTTTCAATATTATGAAGTGTAATATTCAGGTAGGTGCCTAGATATCAAAGTGATAGACACTTAATACCTGAAGTAAATAGAATGATTCTTGCTGAATCATTGCAAAGCAACTCAAGTGTCTAGCTGTAGACGAGATGAAGTGTTGTTCACTGACTTTTTGATAAAACAGGGAAAATAGTGCAAATATTATGTGACTATCTGTATGCATTTTAAAAATTAATTCCCTTTTCATTTTGTCGTCCTTGTGCACTGATTATCTAAGAAGATCCTGGGAGAACAAGTTCTGGCAGAGAAGAGGAACAGGCATTGTCTCCAGAACAGCACATTTAAACCTGTACCACTGAATTTTCACAGCTCCAAACTCCTAGTCCTGAGTAGTCCCACAGGAAAACTTAATTTCTGAAGGTACTCAGGTGGACAGAAACATGTCACATCGCTTTTGCCTACTCAGAACAGCTCAGATTTTGGCTATAGAAAACTTAAACTGCTTATAGATTTGTCAATGATCACTTGCAGTGATTTTGTATTTAACACCAAATAGAGGTGATGTAACCTCTGCTTCTCTAAATTCTTTGCTTATTTATTCAGATTTCATACCTTAGCCTTTCTAACCACAGAGCTGCATGGGGAACTTACAGTCTGGTGATTCTCCACTGTAGCCCAAAGTCTTTTTCAGCATCATTGCTTCTCAGAACGGAATTCCCCATCCTAAAAGCATGCCCAACCTCCTTTCTTCACAGTGAAATGTATTTTGTTTGAACTGGGGTCCGGTTTCCCAAGGGGTTCTAATCTCTCTAAGGAATAATGCTTTGCTCTTATCATCATTTACCTCTCCTCCAATCTTTGTGTCATCTGCAAACTTTGTCAATCACCAGTTCACGTTTTCTCACTGGTAGTTGATAAGATGATAAATATTAAAGGGTCACAGCTTATCTTTGTGAGACCTTGATAGAAACCCACCATTTACAGCAATATTTGTGAGATCAGTTAACTACTTTGAATCTATTCAAGGTGTGTCACACACACTTTATATTGCTCTGCTTCAGCAAATCTATTCGGTGCAAGACTGAGCGATAAGCCTCACCTATATATGTCTACCATGTTGATGTGATTACCTATAACAACAAAACTTGTCATCCTCCTATAGTTGGTGCTGTCTGGCTTTAGGTATTGTTAGTCTTTTCCTGACTGTGGTAACTCCTGGCTTTCTAACAAATGGACTTCTGAGTTTTCTACTAGGGATGGAACTGTATTTGGTCTAGACAATCTTTTTCTGATAGGCTCTACAACATTAAGCAGCCTTTCCAAGACATCACGTTTTCTTAATTGACTTTTCTTGCTCTTAGGTTTTGCAATTGGAAAAAAAAAAACAAACCACAAACCAAGTGGTGATAGCTAGCATTTGTAGTGATATTCCATTTCAATCAGGGAAATGTGGAAATTTGTGAACAGAAACTAAAAACTGAGAGTAAACCAGAAAAGCAACAATAGCATGAATTCTAAATGTACCTACTGTATTTGGGTCCTCATTAACTTTTGTCCCTCTCAAAACCAGACAATATTCCTCAGTTTAACTTGATAACAGTTCACACTTTATGTTCTTAAGGACAAGGTTTTAAAGTCTGTTACACCTAAGTATGTTTTATTATTCCATGTAAAGTACTGAATTTTCCCTCTCAAGTCCTTACAATATTTATATAATTTGTAAGTCCTTGGCCGGGTGACAGAGGGGAGAATCAGAAAAGTGACATTCTTTGCAGTACTGCACAATACCTGTGTTTAAACTACATATACGGCGGTGATACCAGTGTGACAAATTTTGAGGCCATGATAGATGCCAGCTTTCAGCAGCACACGCTGGAGGGTGGGAAAGAGAGAAGAGCACATTAGAGAGCTGAAGCTGCAGGAGAAGTTAAGCAAGAGGACTACAATTACCCAAGGAGGGACTCACCCATGAGAAAGGAATTAACACCCCTAGTCTTGTGAAAATTGCTTATGATCCGTAATGACACAAATTAGCGTATTAGCTCGAGCTTCATTGGTGAGCAGCATTAACTAGCGGAGGGTGCCTCTTAAAATAGGCCTGAGATTTACTTCTAGTATCTGTTTTGGCCTTTTTCTGCAGCTTCTAGAAAGACTAGTAAACCTGTAGAGAGATGCAATACTCGTGCAGAAATCCCTTCACGTGTTGTCAGTCCCAGCTCTGGGGCCTTACATGGGAAAGGAGAATCTTTACATTGTCTGGTAATACTTTGCACAGCACCTGGATTTTCTGACTGATGTCTTAGGCACTTAACTCTTTGTTTGTTGTGCTGTTCTTAGGTAATGATTTGTGTCAAAATTAAATGTAAGGTAATAAGGTTATAGAGTGTTACCCGATCTAATGTGTTTAATGCAATTAGTACCAAAAGAATGTGTTCATAATAACAGCTTGAAAACATGTTTAATGGATGTAGTAAATAGTGTGAAATCAGTATACAAAAATCTACCATACAGAAAAGAAATGAACAAGGATAAAATCAAATTGGATTTGTAGCGATGATAGAAAATTTTATTTTCTGTGGTGTTTTGAGTGATTCTGTGGGAAAGGTGTAATTTTCTATTAAATATTAGTACTCTGATTCTTATAGACGTGGGCACCAGTGTAAGAACCTTGACAGATGTATAGATAGATATATTATTGTATTATACTCAGTAAGATGCCTCCATAAGAGGCATTAAAAGAAAACAGAAGCAAGACATTTGCTAATATATCTTATATACACTAGAAAACAGAATCTTTAAATCAGCCATCCATGTTTCATTTAGAACACATTTTGTTTGAAATTTTCTTTGCCATGTTTTACTTTTTAATTTAACAGTGCTGTTGCCCTACATTGCCCTCCTTCAGCATTTCCCCTGTTCTTGTACACCCAGACCAATCTCTTAGAAGATATTCAAAACCTTCACAGCTTATAATAGCTCATTTGCATATTCACAGATGATATCATACCATTGTCGGGGAAAAAAAAACACCAAACCCAAAAAATTACCGACCAAGGTAAATTAACATGTACCTTAAAAGACAATGCACACAGTATTTTAAGATTCTATATGTGTGTGTATATAAGTGCATAAACGTGTTATGGACAGACAAATATTTTTAAGTGTTATATATGTATACTTTTTTTATATATATATCTATATATACACACACACACAAACACAGGTCTATTTGTACTTGACATTTGATGTTCCACCTTCATCCTGGTCATTACCATTCCAGTAATGGATCCTGTTGTGCATTAAAATTCCCACTGTGGTCCATTACCACTTCCTTCATTGACAGCTCTATTGCTTCACAAGCCATTGTGCTATGTATGACATTGATTGGAGACACTGGATACACATTAGCAACATCACAACATGCATAATAAACAAGGTGTCACTCCACGGTGGATACCAGGAACGGGCACAATGCTGCGTAGCCCACTGCGAACTTCCGTGCATGGGCACTGTGGGCATCCTTTCTCCCGAGGGCTTGTCCTCCAGGGTCAGGGCCAGCTCAGAGCTGGCATGCCTGAGGGTGGGATGGTCCCTGGCTGTGAGGTCCTGCCCTGAGAGCTTCCCTGTCGAGCCCCAACCTTGAGGACCCACTGCCTTTCCAGAACCTTGACCAGTTATCAGCCAAAGCTGTAGCAAATTGAAAGATTTTGAGTATTTTTCTTCTCTTCCTTGCAGTTAACATGCTTTAGTAGAAAAGAAGACAACGTGAAGTGCTCTCAAACAAGCTCTCTGCAGCAGCCTCCCTGCCCGTATTTCCTCCACGTCAGCAACAACTCTTGCTGTGTGCAGTTCTGGGGCCCACAATTTAAGAAGGGTGTTAAGGTCCATGAATGCATCCAGAGGAGGGCAACAAAACTGGTGAAAGGGCTGGAAGGAATGCCCCATGAGGAGTGGCTAAGGACTTTGGGTTTGTCTAATTTGGAGAATAAGAGGCTGAGGGGTGACCTCACTGTTCTCTGCAGCTTCCTGAGGAGGGGAGGAGGAGAGGGAGGTGCTGAGCTCTTCTCCCTGGTACCCAGTGATAGGACGTGTGGGAATGGTTCAAAGCTGCATTAGGGGTGGTTTAGGCTGGACATTAGGAAGCATTTCTTTACTGAGGGTATCCAAACACTGGAACAGACTTCCTAGAGAGGTGGTCAATGCCCCAAGCCTGTCAGCGTTTAAAAGGAATTTGGATAATGCCCTTAACAGCATGCTTTACCTTTTGGTCAGCCATGAATTGGTCAGGCAGTTGCACTAGATGATTTTTGTAGGTCCCTTCCAACTGAAAATTCTATTCTATTCTATTCTATTCTATTCTATTCTATTCTATTCTATTCTATTCTATTCTATTCTATTCTATTCTATTCTATTCTATTCTATTCTATTCTATTCTTATTCTATTCTATTCTATTCTAGCTCCTTTGGTAACGGTTCTCTCTGGGGCCTGATCAAATCCCTTTAAATGAACGGGAAACTTTCTGTTGACATTAATGAACTTGGACTCAGACCTTAAAACTCAGGAAGCAGGAGCATGACAGCTGCATTGTTAGGAATAGATGGAAATCTTTGGAGTGCTGTAGTCCAAAATGCACTAATCTTGCCCTGGGAGTGTGCAAGTAGGAGCAGTGTGAGAAGTATTGATCTCCTCTTAGTTACAGTGAGCAGAGACGCAACAGGACTCCCCAACAAAAAGGAAATTATGTCAGCAGTCTAACTCTGAAATGCGTGTTTTTGAGAGGTCACTAACAAAAGCAAAAATATGAGTTCTCAAAGTGTTTTCCTAACACTGTAACATCAACAGGAATTCTTCTCGGAGAGCTTGGGGAAGGCCCAGGATAAAATACAGGAGTCCAAATTTGCAAAATAGGAAAAAAAGAATGAACCAGAGGCAAGGATTCATACAGTACAAAAAGGATAGTTAGTAGCGTTCCCATTTTTTAGCTATTTCTTGGCAGAAGAAGAACAGAGAGAATAGAGAAACCTCACTGTCCCTACCAACTCCTATCCCCGCTGCTTTAACACTCCTGCAACCTCAGCAACTTCAAGTGCCAACAGGCAAGTTGGGTAATATTTTCGTCTCACTGTCTTCACTTTCATTAGGGATGTTGCTGTATGCTTGAAAACCTTGTTCAATGCAGATCCCAAGACTCTTCCTGCCTTGTTTCCCCTGTTGCTGGTTCTGGTTCACTCCAGCTCTTACAGCCAACCCATCCAGGTCAACTGACTCAGCTGAGGACATTAAAAGCCTTGCAGTTATCACTTCTACCTAACTAAATCATTCTGCTATCTACAAATTACAGCTATATTGCTCACCTTTTGGTATTTGCAGTACTCCGCTATTTCTCATTTCAACTTCCCGGACTCTGACAAAATGGGTCCTTGTACTGTCTTGTCTCATGTTCCCACTGCAAGTCAGTGTCCAAAGAGTGCTGTACAACATACTTTTCCTTGTTTATTATTATTGTTTCCTTATTATTCCCATTCCAGAAATGTTGTGGGAAGAAGAATGAATGATAAAGGAGGGTTTTGAGTTTTTTTTCTCTTCCAGAAATTACTTAAGCTGCTGCCGCTAATGAGTGTCCTACCCTCATTTGTGGCACTTCTCTTGTAACTTATTAAAATAGCTTTAGAAGTTATGCTGCAAACTCTGTGTGGAATAAAACCTTCTCGCTCCCTTTAATTTTAGTCGACTCTTCATATACCTATTGTGCAGTGTATCACTCTGTTTCTTTTTTCCCTCTGTTAGCTCCCAAAAGTTTAGTGCTTGGAATAAAAAAGACCTGGTAGTAGATAGATGAATATCTGATTTTTACATCGGTTGAAAGATACATTGGATGTCTCTTATACGGAATAAGTGCTGTAAGACTGAAAAGTTTCATTCTGTTTCCAGGTTTTCATTTTTTTTCCTGGGAACTTTGCAGCTGTAAGATCTTAAATCTCACCCGTTGTGTTCCTGGGATGGGGAGACCTCGGTCTCCCTTGCCTTTTAGCCCCTCGCTAAAATGCATGCGAACAGTGCTACTTCCAACACACAGCACTTTTCCACTGCGCCACGAATTACAAATGCCAAGCTTATTTCACAAAAACAGCCACGCACAGAGCAGCTGGTAACCCCACGATCGGTGATCTGGGCTGTATTTAGGCCAGCGGCAGCTTCCAGCAACCTCTCAGCTCCCAGTCCCGGACGCCAGCCTCCGCAACCTGAGTCACTGCTGCTTGTTCACTGTCCCTCCCTCCCAGTCAGGGTCACAAGTAACTTCTTTTTCCAAACGCCATTCTGCTGTGTGCTTCTACTCTAAATCGCTTGTGAGGTTGGTCCAACAATAATGTATCAGCCCTCGTTAAAGAACTGCCTTGCACATTGCGAGTCTTGCGCTACATCTTTTCGGTGTTGTGTTGTGTAACTACTTGTTCTTGAAGTTTCCAAATACTGGTTGTTTTTAAAAGAGCAGATTTTATCTTTTAAAGAAGGTTTTTTCAATTGAATACCGAGAAAGAGTTAATGGAATTATTTTCTTAATCTAACAAACTACATGTGTATTTTCCTTGCTTTGACATTCTCCCTGGGGACTGGAGGGCTCACAAAAACCAAAAACAAATGAAAGAATGAACAAAGGAAATAAGAAAGTTTTGAAGGTTTTTTGTTTTGAATATGTAATTGTTGTCAGTCAAAATAAGTAAAATCTAATTCTGTAGGAATTTTTGTTCTTAAAATCATTCAAATCCATATAACTGTAAAGCCCAGTAAAATATTTGAAGCAGTGTATAACTGGCGTAACATTTACGGTAGAGGTTGGGAGTACTTCTAGAGTTCATTCTCTGAAAATAAAAAAAGAATAAATAAAAATAATATAAATATAATTCTGTCATTGCCATGGCAAATTCTGCAGCGGCATCGTTCAAATTGAATGATAAAGCAGGCTAGCCCATAGATTTGGAACGGTAAATCTAATTAATCCCAATGTAGATGGTCTTTCAATAAATGAAGTATTTAGAATTAAAAAAATAGTAGCAGAAATATTTAGCTAAGAGGACCAGGGCCATTATTGAAATGATGTCATACAATCTGGGAGGCATTGTCATGTTCAGTAAATTAGCATGGCCTAACCACAGCAGAAAATTTCCTTGAGCTGCAATAAAGACTAAATGCTTTCAGACTCCCATGATCCTTTGTAGTCATCATTTTAAAGCACTGCCTTAGTGAGCTAAACCTGTAAAGTTTTCTTTTGAGCGGCTGTGAGTTGATTAGATCTATTTCAGCCTAGTAGTGGTAATAGGCTCCTCTCTGTGAAACTGCTTAGCCTCTGCTCCCCTGGCAGCTGGAGAAACTGGAATTAATCAGGTCTGCTGGGGACTTCTTCAGCATCTCCGCAGGCCAGCGACTCTGGAATCATTTACTACAGAATCTTACTGTCAACTCTTTGTCATTTAGGCTTTTGATTATGCTTGCTTTCTTCAGAAAAAATGGAAATGGGTGACAGATTATCCTAATGCAGAATTTCACTAGTTACTTTTATAGGCATCTTTATCCTCCTTTGTACTGTCCATAAAAAGAATGGAGGTGTGTGCAAAGATTTTTGGGGGCAGAGATATGAAGAATACGCTATTGAAATTAACATATTTATTCTAATTAAAGTATGTTTCTTTCTAATGAAGGGACCCTCCCCCCTCAAGTAACTGAATATTGTTTTGTCACTAGCACAATATCTGGATTTCCCCCGTTTTTTCTTAAAAATTTATATCTGGGGAAAAAATTCTTGAATATCATTACTTACAATGCTACTGTCCAATAACACTACTTTCTAATAAATATACTGTAGGTGCAGATTGTTTTTTTAAGTGTATTAAATGTAAGCCTTAAGAATAAATGTGTGTTTACATAGACTGCTAACTACTCTGAGCTTCAGTGAAAAGAAAGTAAACAGTCAACACTGAAAAAAAAAGACAATTAAATCTGCTACCTTTTCAGCATTTCATCCCACAGATACATGGTTCTATAGACTTGATGCTCTGTCAATAGACTCAATGGGCAGTCTGGTGCAGCCTTTAATGAATTCATCACCCCTTTTGACATTTAAAAATTTGGAGTTTTATATTACAAACAGTTATGCACAGGGACAAAAATCACTTTAGTTATAGGAGAAGAAACACTGCATGACATTCCGAGACACAAAGTTTTTGCAGGTAGTATAGAGAAATACTGTCGAGTAAATGGTTGAAAATTTGATCAAAACTGGTGAACTATAAGAATCTTTTGTTTTATACATATATATGCATTTAATAACATAAAGATATGTATATTTTGATGACTAGTGTTCAGTACACTCTCTAAGAAGTTGGGCAAAAGATGTTTTCCACAAACAAACAACGAAGGGGAAGAATTATTTCTTTTTTATTTTTCTTTTTCATATTTTTTTTGTTTCTTCTTTGCTGCTGTTGTTTTGTTCAATTTCATTCTAGAAAGCAGATTTAAACATGAGTTGCCTTAACATGTTAAATACATTAAAATTTTAAAACTATGTCTATATTTTTTTAATAACCCCATTAAAAAAAGGTAGGCATTGAAGCTCTAGCAAGTTAAAAAATGGCTGTGTTGCATGATTGCCAAAATGCCAAAATGGTTTCATTATTAATATAGTGAACAATTCTGCGAATTACAGAAACAGGTAACAGGCGCCCAACAGAACAAGCCTTTCTCTTTATGTTCCTTAATAGGCTTCATAACCGTAGCAAGCTTGAACTCCAGAGCTATGAGATCTGAAAGACATCTATGCCCCACACACCACCAAGATTTCTCATTTGTCCTTGTCTGCCTGCGTCTGCTTGACCAGCAAACTGTCATCAAAAAGCAGAGGTCTAATTTTCTTCTGCTGACAACTAGGCATGGAAGTTCATGCAGGCTGGGCTCAGAGCATGAGTGGTGTGGTTATGTCAGCTAATTTAAATGAACTAGGTTTCTTCACCTAGTTTTCCACTGGGACGAAGGGCTCTAGCTGGGAATTATTCCAAAACTGGAAGCCTCATTATTACGCTACTGGATTTGTTTTCGTAAGGACTGGCGCCGTCGTTGCTTTGCCCCCATGTTGCCTCTTCTTGTTTAACACCCCACAGCCACGGCTGCTTTGCAGCCCCTTCCTTCCAGCCAAGCAGGTGTCGTGCCCAGGTGAGCCCTCCAGAGATCACCTCTGCGGCTCATCCAACAGCCTCCAGAAACACGCCTCTTGCGCCCATGCTGAGCCTCTCACTATTAGGTGGTGATGAAAAACCCAGCCTTTTTTCCCTCGTATCCACATGTCCTGGCACTTCGTGCAATGCTGTAGGGGCCATGAGGCTGGGGCAGTTTGGCATTGTCCCTTCCACAATAAAATATATGGTTGGCAAAACTGATGCAACTGAAAAAGAAAGTCACTAATTGAGCCATTTAACATAGAGTGGCATGCCACCTGGAAAGTAGCCGATCCTCATGCTTTATCTTAATGTCTGTAGAGAGTTTTTCTCACCCTTTCAGGGGAAAAAAACCCCAAACCGACCCACAAACAATGAAAAAACCCCACCCTCTGTTAAACTGCAGCTGTTTGGTGTCTAAATTGTGAGAATTACCCCAAAATCTTGAGTTTTACATGCTAATAAATAATCCAAGTCTGAGAAATCAGAGAGGCTTAAACACGCTAAATAGGTCAGGTTTATTCTGTTAATGTTCATCTTCATGTTCTCTTTCTCTATTGAATACTTGCCCTTCTTTTATCCTTAGACTACTGTGGTCATTTGTCAATGACAATTTGTTGAGTTTGGATGTGTTCCTCTTCTCAAGAAAAGGACTTCAGATTAGATCTGTACAAATATTCAGGCAGCTAACCTTGGGAAGTGTCCACTGACATCACCATTCTTAGCTAATTGCAGATGTTCAGGACTCAAGTGGTAAATATTTAACAAGGGGGGTTTTCTCTCTCCTCAGTATGCCTCCCAGGTACTTGAAACACTGCGTGACTTTAAGCAAGATGCAATATATTTTACCCAAGATCTGCCAAACTGTGTGCTGCAGATGTTCAAACCAGGTTTCAAATCCTATTGAAACACATGTGAAAAGCAAGTGCTATAAAGTTGTTACTTCAGAATGCAAAGCATTACAACAACTCCTTCTATGCTGTTAACAAGTTACCTCTACATCTTCTTTTCCGTGCAGCTTATTTTATAACAAAGCTATACATTGCCATATAAACTCTCTAGGATAAAGCTGTTTTTAAAACATGATTACTGGAAATAACTCCATCTGTTTTGGCAGAATTTGAACGGGCACTGTTCAGAAAAGAAGGGGGGTGTTAGCTTCAGAAGAGAGGGATAGGTAAATCTACAGTGTGACATAAAAGTCTTTTCTAGCTGTTGGGTCTTCTAATTTGGGGCATACCTCTTTTTCTCTCTTCATCTTGTGCTGTTGCTCCAAGTTTTGTGGAACTGCATGTCTTCCTCTGCCCCCATCTGTTCTGTCGCTTGGTCTTTCCAACCCTCCTCCTTACCTCCCAATTGCAAACAAATCTTTCAGCTTCTGTTTTACTATTTCTGTGGTTTCAGAAAATTTCTCTTCATTTATTTACTTTCTCACCCAGAACTCCCTCTCCCTTTTACTTTTGTCAGCAGCACTTCACACATAGACTTATAGAATCTTTGGGTTAAAGGGGACTTTTTAAGGTCATGCAGTTCAAGTCCCCTGCAGTGAGCAGGGACATCTTCAACCAGATCAGGTTGCTCAGATCCCCGTCCAACCTGACCTGGAATGTTGCCAGGGATGGGGCATCTACCACCTCTCTGGGCAACCTGGGCCAGTGTTTTATCACCCTCATTGTAAAAAACGTCTTCCTTATAACTAGTCAAAATCTTTTAGTTTAAAACCGTTACCTCTTGTCCTATTGCTATAGACCCTGATAAAACGTCTGTCCCCATCTTTCTTATAAGCCCCCTTTAAGTACTGGCAGGCTGCAAGAAGGGGTCCCTGGCGCCTTCTCTTCTCCCAGCTGCACAACCCCAACTCTCTCAGCCTGTCCTTATAGGAGAGGTGTTCCATCCCTCTGATCATTTTTTGTGGCCCTGATGATCTACTCCGAGTGACCTGCAACACTCTGCTCTTTTCAGCTCGACTGCTTGTCCAGCACAACCTTTTAGAGCCAGCGAGCCTCCAGAAGGACAGAGGAAAACAGGGAGGTTATTGTACTGTGAGGAAAGGCCTAAGCATCAGCCAGTGTTCAGGATTTTATTATTGAGGTATGCAAGATCAAACTCCAACTTTTATCTACTGAAATCTCATAGTTCTCATACTAAGAACGCACAATTGCAGTAACTCCTTTGTCACACTTGTAAATAATACAATACAGTCCAGAAAAATGCTTTTCAGTCTTTGGCCTTTGTAGTAACAGCAACAGTTTTGTATTGTTTCTGTTCCAATAGCAAGTATATGGACAGTCATATAGCTCATGCAAGCCTGGAGGGTTTTTTTTTATTGATAATTTTTAATAAGTAGATACAGTGGAGAAATAGAGACATTGGAGCTTCAAATTAAAAGGGAGTAATTAAGAAGGGTAAGACTTTTGAACTGAATTGCTCTAAATGAACTAGGAGAGGTGCAAATCAGTCATTACAAAAATTATATAATTTTAGGTCTTAGGTTAAGTTCTGTGAACTGTTTAATGTCATAATTGGCTGCTGCCAAAATCATCAAGTTGAATGAAACTCCAAGTTTAAAATGTCATAAACTCTTAGCATAAAGATTTATACAACACAGGTATCTGACCTACCACCATGTGGCAGGAGGTATTTGTTAAGTCTTATTTGACTTTTGGAAAATGGAAAAAAAAAAATGACTAGAGAAAGAAAACATACATCTTCTGGACAATATCAAACATTATGAATCTAGTCTGATATCTGAGCAATGCATTCAGAAAACCGTGATAAACATAGTTGTTTCTTATTAAAAAATCAGATTTGATACTCCAAGTGGAAAATTTGTGTTTATTATGATGAATGAAGGTGGTTAATGTCAAATCTCAACAGTGTGTGTTTAGCAAGGTTTTATGGAACATTTCATAAACCAAGTAAACTCTTTCTGAGGTTTTGCAGCCATTTGATGGCTCCAACTCATACACAATCTTCCCTATAGGAATTTCTTTACAATAATGACCAAAAACATGGCTGTACTTGATTATACCTGCATATGAAAATATAGGGTCAAATTATGATGTTATTTACTAGCCTATAGAAAGCACCGTGTTGCACAGGGTATTGCAGTGAGTTCTGGGGGACAAGATAAGGACTGGGAAGCACCATCTCGCAAAACGAAGCAGAAGGTAACCACTCCTACAAATGGAGCCATACAGCTTGGTGATGTGTGAAACAGGATATAAGCAACCTCATGCAGAAAGATGTAAGCAACACTCCTTGATTCTTATTTCATACACCATGATTAGCTTGAAAAAAGCCACTATAAGAGCACTAAAAAGATATCCTATGTATCCAAACATCCTCACATTTTAGCAGGAGAGAGGAAGAACTTCTCATACCTGCAATCTGTCTGCACACTGTTGACTCCTTTGGTTCAATAGAGGAACTTCTATAGGGCAACAAAGAAGTGGGCAGAGGAAAGATGGATAAAAGATTTAAAGTTTAATAGCCAGTGAAGATGCTTACCCATCATTTACAATCACACAGATGATATCTAATGTGAGTACTTTTTTGAAGGAAACAAAAAAGGAAACAAGAAAGTATTTCCAGCTACTCTAAGGGTGGTAGATGATCTGGTCCTGGCCTGCGGTCGGTGGAAAAATAGCCGAAGCTTCATAGGCAGCTAGTAGTTTCCTTCTTCCAGCCATTTCTATGGGCACATTTCTTCATTGCAAAGAAAAGCCAGAAGCCAGGAAGTACCTATTGCCTGTAGAGTACTCACGTTATGAAATCATCCAAGCTCACATTCATACAGACATGTTACCTAAACTCCCCAAAACAGTCACGCCTCTTCCCAAGTTCTTTCTTAGAAACACTTTCCTAAGTAAATAACAACTTAGTGGCCACACGACTGTTACAGGGGAGAGGTGGAAGGTTGTGTAGTTCTGCACAAAAGAAGTTAGTCACTAAACACTGTTTTATTTAAATGTCATCCTTTGTATAAAAAGCACTGAAAATCAAAGCTCTTCGAAAACTCCCACTCTGTCCACATTTACCGTCTCTTCCACTTCTCCTTATTTTTTTTTTTTTCCTATTAATCCACTCCCAGTCAGCTGCATTTCTGAACTTTTGCTTTGGTCACTGAGACCTTTCATCTCCCATCTTGAGGAACCGAACACCTGAAAATGTGATATCCCTGCCCCCACCACTTTCTGCCAAGGTCAAAGCAAAATATTCCTCCCAGACAGCCCTGGATTCCCCCCTGACCGAATCCCCCCCCCACATTCGCACATTGGTCTTTTCTCCCCTGGATAGGTCCTATTTGGAAACTCAACCTCTTTTACCCTAGACCTGGCTCATAATTATCTTTTATGTTTTTATGTGTTACGTTTGCATGGCAGGGTTTTGGTAGCGGGGGGCACCAGGGGCGGCTTC
>NW_010515544.1:0-10962 GCF_000687285.1 Phaethon lepturus
TTTATTTTTTTTTTTTTTTAATTTAATTTTAAATAGAAGTCCTCACTGGATCTTCCGTCTCAGTAGTTAAAGATCTGTCTACCAGCTGCTGTTATCTTGCATTGAAAGTACATTGTGTTCTCTTCTTGGCACTATCTATTCAAGCATGCTGGCCAAAGTACTGCAAGCAGAGTCAAAAATTCCATTCACCTCTTGCCCAGCAGATGCTTTTCTGCCTGTATTGTGACCTGTGACACGACTGCTGCAGTAAAAAGGGGTGAAGGGTTGTTAAAACATATCCTGAAAGCTGCACAGCTAGATTTTAGGCTCTCTGTTGATCTCGTACAATCCAATTCCAGCAACAATTGTTCCAACAGTAGCAAGTACCTGTGCTATTACTTTCTATTTACAGTGTGCCGTAAAAGTACTACATCGATACTTGATGCATTATACTGTTGAAAAACAACATTCTTCATGATGCAGCACAAGAACGGATAGCAAAGATCTTCTATAATTAGACTTTTGACAGTCTTTGAGTGGCAAACAATGAAAGGGAACAAGAAGGTAGTATGGCGTAACAGAGATCATCCACTGACCATACTTTTATCCCAAAACTTAACCATGTGCTCAAGCAGCAATGTAATGTTTGAAGTGATACTGCAAGGATAACTACAGCGAGATGTGCAAGCTGCTGTCAAAAAGGACGAGTTTGCATCTTGCCTCTTATTTTAGGAGAAGGGTGTGAGAATCAGTTTCATTTCCAGAGATTAGTGGCAGCTTCCCTATGGAAAAAATCAGGCTTGTATTCTTCTACCCACTGAAAAGGAGTGTTTATCTGCCCACTTGCACATATTCTAAGTATCTGTATCACAAAACAGGACCAGCAGCTTAGCTGACACTGCTTAACATCTGAAGAACAAAGACTATTGTCTTTGATACAGACTATTATCTGTGATACACTGTTATCACCTAATGCCTTAGTGGTCATACAGTTACATCACTAACACAGAACAGTCCCAACTGTGGCTGCTGCTCAGAAGAGGCCTAAGACCAACTTACTGGAAGAGAACATAGCAACCTTTGAGCAGCGTGTGCTGCTTTTATACCCCATATTCTCCCAGCATCTCATCAGTTTCTCAGTTTCATGAGTTCTAAAATTCTTTTTTTCTTGTATTAAGTAAACTGTGCAGTCAAGTGTACAGTAGTTTCAGTTACTGCTTCAATCTAATCAGGTGAAACGCATAAGTCCTGGATTTATATTATTTGATAGTAGCAGTGTCCAAAATTACATTTCAATAAATTTCATTTCACAAAAACTTTACTGTGGAAAGAAAATATCAATTCAACTTAAACCAACTTTTCTCTTAGTTCAATGTTTGTATGGAAAAATAATTAAGCAGTCCACTTAGAAAGGCATAATCTGTTCATGAGCATGCAGGTATCAATTTTATCTTATGAGAATTTTTCCATGTTCCAGTTGCTTCATTCCTTATTACATGCTGCAAAAGGCAGTAATAATTTTTATAGCCAAATATCTCTTCATAAGATACCAGGTGGCTTTCAATATTTACTATTTAAGTCATGCATGAAATTTAAACATTACAAAAAATGACTTACCCGTTGACACTCCTGAAATATGCACATTTTCAGAATGTTCTGCAAGAGCACCATTTCCTAAAATTAAACATAATGAATAAGCTAATTTTGAAGATAAAATTTGTAAAAATTCTTCAGATACCCTTTTACAGAACAGAAAGAACAAAACTGGAGTTACTTTAATTATTATTAAACATTAAAGGTCCTATGTTCATTTTATGATAAAACTTAGAGAAAAACTGGAGAAAAAGTTACTATACAATCAAAATAAAAAACCAAGCATTGTTAGTGTACTAGGAATAATTAACCATACTAGAAAGTTAAGGAATGAGAGACTGATAGTAGCAAAGAGTTTTGAGAAACTTCAGGCATTTTAGATGGTAGATTTCCCATGATTTTGCATCAAATGCTATTTTCTTTTCAAGAAAGGTTTATTTCAGTGCATCTTCCCCATTTCCTCCTGGATCAAGATTGTAAGTAAATGCTATGCAAATTAAGACATCCAGGGGAAGACATCCATCTATTTAATAATGAATTGCAGCCTATAACCTTTATCCAGAAAGATGTTTCAGATATAGCCAGGAACTAGCTACCTTCAAGAGTAACTCCCCACCAATGTTCACTAAAACTAAGTATACTTGGAAAGATGAACAACGAGACCCATGTGGTCATCAAGAGTTAGAGATAAAAAAGTTATTTCTTCAAACATCATACTACTTTGTACTCCTGCAAAGTAAAAGAAGTCTGCTAAGGTAAATACATTTGCTGACAGGCGGTAGCCCTGTTACATGATGTAACAGATGAAGTTATATTTGTGCACATTTCTCTCACTGAACAGCTCTCATTCTCCTCTCCTTTATTCAACGTCTTTTCTTTTAACCTTTGCCATGTCACACAGATTTTCATATACATGAAATCATTTGTTCTACCAGCAGTGCAATATAAGTATGATATGTTTGGGTAACAAGAACCTTAAATACATGAAGAAAACTCAAATTCCTTTTATACCAAGCTTAAAGACTGTTAGAGTTGACCTAGAACATACAAACCTAAGCAAGCATCGCAATGCTCCTCCACTGCAGTGGTTACAAAAAAACCCCAACGTTTCAGAAATTGCTCCCAAGGTTGACACCAAACGCACAAAGACATAATTTTTTACTTCCTAACGACAATACAGTTACAGTTAGAAAACTGATGATCAGAATTTGTAGGAAAACAGCAAATCCATTTACAAAGAAAAAAACCCATAACTAATTTATTGGGCTCTTAAAAGTGACGTGTTTCCTCCTCCCATTTTTAATGAACTAATTTTGCTGCATATATGTACACATCATGTTGCTTTGTTTCAATTTAAAAAATTCTGCACTGTAACAATTCCCCTCAACGTTCAAAAGACAGAAGTATTTTGAAACAAAAACTATTTCAAATACTGTATTAGTGTACAACTGCTTTCCAACTAAACTATTTCGAAGAGTGAAATATACCTATAAGGTTTAAAAAGGTATTCTCCAAATAGTTTCTCAATCTTGCACATAAACTGTCATGCTAAGGAGTATCTGCTGCTCTGATTTCATGTCTTCAGTAAAACTTAGCTCTAAATTTACAAAATAAACACCATCTTTGCTGTAAAGTGATTTTACTTGTGACTGATTCCACAGAAGCACATTTCTGATTGTCTTGTTTTCTATTATTTCCATCAACATAAGGAAGACGTTAACACATTTCAAGACTTCTTGTTTTAAGCTAAAAATAGTTTACTGGTATTTCATCTTTCAAATTACAGTAAGGATTATTCATTGTTTTCATATTTTCAAAAAGGGGTTATTAGCATATAGAACAATATCTGTATATATATCTGTATATATATTTGTAGTTGCTATTGAGCAATGAACATGAACAGCATGACAAAAAAGAAGGAATTCACAAACATTTAGAAATATGAAAACCCCCAAAGTAATTACATTGAAGACAGTCAATATCTGGGCATTCCATTGATGCCCCCAGAATATGAATTATAGACAAGCTGCCTATATATTAAAACCTGGAAAACAAAGCCCCCAGAATTTTAATGAAATCAGTTCTGATAAAAATACAGTAACAAAACATGAAAATATTGACATAACACTGAGTGATGGAAAGAAAATCAATGTATATATCACAAAATTGCCAAAAACTATAAATCAGTAATAACGAGAAGCATAGTAAAAATGGGAACTCACATCCAAATCCTGTATGCATTGACTTAGAATTAATGGGTTAAATTAAGAAGAAAACTTAAGTCAATATCCAAAAACAGAGCACCTTAATATTGTCCATCTAAATATGTTTTATGATCTAAGAATTAATCTCTTGACATAAAGTGATGTCATTTTTATTGTCAAACTAACTTCAGCAATTAGTCAGAGGAAGCACTAATGTGTGGCGATGAAACCTCAACTCAGATCCAAGTACTACAGTGTCAAAATAAGGTGGTTTTTGAAAAATTATTTCCTTCCAATAATCCTTCATTACATGAAAGATGAACCTTAGAAACCTCTCAGATTATTACTTCCTTTTTTATTGGAAACTGTCACTGAAATAGAGTGTGTTCAGATGCCATTTAAGCATAACCAACTGCTGACACCTTTATGAAATTTTTAGGCAATGATCCTTATATGTTCTCAACAATTATGTCACATGGTTCAATATAAACAGAACCTACTAGAATACCAATATATCAGATAACAGATCAGTAATTTCCAGTACGATATGGGAACATAATTATCTTTGAAATTCCTGTTAGTCTATCTATTTAATACAGCAGAGTATGAGTATATAAAAAAAAAATTCTTAGACCACCAGTAAGCTTTCATATTTCTTGATGTTTTAAAGAAATATTTACTATTCATTCCCATTTGAACCTGAAGTTTTAAACTGAATCAGGTGCAACCTAACAAAACTTGACACAAAGTTTGTCCACATCAGTTACAGGAGCTGGTTAAGTACATGTGACAGCACAGCACTGGAAGACACACACTGAGAAGCTCCTACATGAATCCATTCTGCCTGTGAGAAAACAAGTTTGTTTTCAAAAGCCGACATCTTCCATCACTTTTTTCTTATTTTTTGGTGATGACTTAAAAAAAAAAAATCACTTGTGTAACCAGGACTATACCCATCTCCTTCATATCCTATTATAAATATTTATGACAAATTGAATACTTATTTTACGTGGTATTTGACAGAAACATAGTCAACTTTAGTCCTGCAGCTTAAGATATAGTCAGCAACTGCATTTAAGTTAAAAAATTCAAATGGACGTGACTCAAGCAAAAAACAAGCATTTAGTATGTTTTTTTCTTTAAAAAAAATCAAAATAGAATCTTTGGTAAATAGGATATGAGATATGTTAAACTACTGGTAACCTACAGGTGAAACAAAAGTATGCAAAGTACTTTTAATGGCTTTCAATTTAAGTGCACATGAGTGTGTTGCCACCACTGCCTGTAGTATCTCTAAATTAGATTTCTTGACTGCAACAAAAAAAAATAATCAGCCAACTGGTTATTAAGTGAGTTAGACTCTTTATAGAGTGCGTTTACAGTATGGAACAATCTCCAGTTTCTGAGGTGCCTTTCTGTCTTGAGTAACTTTAAGAATCTCGTAAGTGTTCAAGGTATGGTTATGGTCAAAGTTGGTCACTGATTCTGATGGACTCATCCATAAAATTTTATTTTATTTTCACAGCACAAAGTCAGTACCTTTGACCTTAGTCAGTTTTTTCTACCTCACTGAAGTTCTCCAGGTTGTCTTAGTAGCAGGCAGAAACAAACAACAAGTAGTTCCATGAACACTTGAATTCATTCCTTTTGATTTGTGTCTCACAGCTGACTGACCACAGAAGCAGGCAAGACTACACCAGGTTTGCCTTCAGGTTTTCCAGCAGTCAGGGCATTTCTCCCCTCTCAGTCTACGTGAAACTATGTTAAACACCCCTCACGCCGCCCTGAAAATCCCAACACCCTCACCACATCACTTCCAAACATCTTGGTGAAGAGCCAGGAGCCCTAAACTCCTACACAGAGTCTGGAGAGGAGGACAAAACTACACGGAAGACAAAAACCATAGCCTTGGAAGGTATTTGACTTACTAACATTTTCTGAGTTTTATCACAGATCGGAAAATAAACACAGGCCAGGGGATTGGGGCTGGCAACAAGGGAAATGTCACAGCAGCAAACACTCCAACCAAATTGCAGAGGAAAATGATGGGGGGGGGGGGGGGGGGGGGGGAAGTGTGGAAAAAAACAATGCTGTCACACTTGAAAAGCATGACAAGTTTGGAAAATATCTGCCACCTTCTATGTATTTGAAACCCAGACAGTAGCAGTGATGCTGAGACTAACATGGAGGCTAACCACAACACAGCAGCCTTCATTTCAGGGATGTTACCTCCCCACACCCTTCCATCCCAGCGGCCTGCTCAGCACAGCTGGCTCTCAAAATGGGAAGGATACCAGACTCAAAAGTATTATCTGCAAATAACGTCAGAGCATAAAACTAACCCTACACTCCGGAAATGAGCTTCTCCTTTAAATTTTACTCAAATTCGTGCAGTTTGCAAAAAACATAGCCAAACAGATCCCCCCAGTAATTAAGTGTCCCTCTTCGTCAAAACACTGAGATTGAACAAGACGAGCTTCTGCATTCCAGATATATGAACTTGGAGGTTTCAGACAAAGAACAAGAAGTTTATCTAAATACTGATATATTTGAGATAGCAAATAATGACTCTTAAATGAAAATCCCATTTTCATTTAATTTTGACTAAAACTAGCAATATGAACGCATAGTGAAGTGATGAATACTGTAAAAGTGCACGCAAATAAATTTGGTACACGTGACTTTGCCCACCGTGACTGTAAAATCAAATCTTATAACTTCAGTTTGGAAGAACATCATGTGTCTTGGGGCTCAGTTAAATTCAGACTGGGTTTTACAGAGAAATTAACTTGACTGTTGAAAGGAAAAGTGAAAATAAACATAAAAAAATCCACAGTGGCAACCATCACATTTAAGTTACCTTTGTTTTTGCTGTTGGACCAAGTAGTTACTGTCCACAAAAACCTCAGGAGCACTATCTCCCTTTGATGCTAAACTCTTCTATATCAAGACTAAGCCTCTGCCATTAGCTTTAACAGCCAAATTACAACCCCCCTACAAACAGAAATGTACAAATTGAGGAACTGCTGTAACTGAATGGCTATGGAGAGAGAGCTTTTTCTAAACTACCTCAAGTTAAAAGGTACTGTGGTGCATAATGAATGCTACATAAACAGACTGGACAGGATCTCTCTCTGGAACCACAATTATCAGGGACAAGAGATCAGCAACACTTCCTGTGTATCATGTGTTTCCAAACCCCCTTTATCATGGCACGTGTTCAACTTGCTTTAGACAATGTACTTCATAACCAAACTTCCTTTATTCATCCTATTCACAAAATTCCTGTCCACTTTGTACCTTACAAGGAGTAAGCTTCTTTGCACTGCCTCTTGTCAGCTGATGTTACCTTGCATTAATCTTCACCATATTTTGCTTCTAACTGACAAAGTGTGGATGATGCCACCAAAATAAAAATCTTACAGTACACTTCCACGAACAGATTGGCGCTGCCTTACATACCACCGCACTAAAAAAGCCCTTTAGCAACGGTCCTATGATATCAGCAATATCCTTCTTGATCTAGAGTTACAGGGGCTGCAAACATCCATGATGGCTCCGTAATATTCCAGCATGGAAATGAATGACCCCTTTCGCTAGCACATTTTGTGACAGTCCCAGCCAGCGGCCATCTCACCCCTCTACTTCCTGCAAATGCCTAAGCACAGCTGTAGCTGTGTAGAAACAAGCTCCACCTGAAGACAGTGTGTCAGGTTGAACTGCAGTCACGCTTATCTGCCAAGTCAGTGGGAGAAAAGTGCAAAGGCTAACTGCCTCCCTGTCACACCTACGGTTAACCTATGGTTAGGATGTTACAGCTTAGAGCAGAGCGTGTGGGAGACCAACAGAAAAACAAGTACCACCACCCTCCTCAAGATAAATCCAATGATCTTTAAGGGTGCCTTCCAACTCAAACCATTCTGTGATGAAAACATTTGTTCAGTATGTAACCCAAAATACCATAATTGATTTATTTACATGTAGGTCACATGCAGTTAATGAGCCAAAAATATTAGGTAGGATCCTCCTCAGTCTTTTGGGTCATCGTTTACAACCTCCTTAACCCCTAAACACTTTGCACCTGTATTTGTTAAACTGCTGCACATTTAGAATTAAATCCATTAACTGCAGGGATTTAATGCTGTAACAACAGCAAAAAGCTACATATCCCCAGGCATATGGCCATACTGCTGCCAAACTCAACTGTAATGCAGAAAGAGTAGTATGCAGTGAATTGAGATTATGCAATTGAGGAAAAAAAACACTTTCCATAATCTCAAATGAACGTGATGATACAAAAAGAGACTCAACTTGTTATTTCATCCCTTATAACCTAGAAACATATCTGAGAATATCTTTTTGGCTCCTCCTGTACTTTCTCTTCTATCTGTGCAAAACATGTTTTCCTACCACTGCTAAACTGCTGTTAGAGAAATTCAGACTTTGCCTTCCTCAGAAGACAGGAACAAAGCTACATGTGCAACTTCAATATTACAAGAGACAAGGAACTGAAAGTCGAGCAAATAGAAAGAAAAAAGAAAGAAAGAAAAAAAAAAAGACCAGTCTAAGCATTTGAAACTTACCCACCCAAAACTGTTCATGAAACAAACAGCATTACTGCTACAGGGAATGCTTCAAATTAAGGTGAGACAAAGCTCTGAGTACACAGATCACTGAAGCCAGGCAACATTTGTAACATCTCTATATTCAGTAACAAAGCAAAGCAGCAGTGTCATTCCCAGATTCCTACAGAAACCAGTCACAGCCTTTACAGGTGACACCATTTTATTACTTCCTGCCTTCTGACAGCTTAGTTTGCAATCACTGCATCCTTTTGATTAGAGATATGCATGACATCAAATTAACACGTTTGTGCACCAATATGTATTTGGATTAACTACTCAAGATAAGACTCATGGTCCACAGTCACCTCATATTTTCACGTCTTTATTGTTCTTTTTTATATAGTGCATTGCACCTTTGACCAGAAGTTTTTGTCCTACACCCAACTGCTGTTTACTTCCTTGACAAAGGGCAACACATGCTTTTGCTTAAGTTCCTGTATTTCATGACAAAAGGCAATTAAAAAAGCAGCATGAGAAGTGACAGTATTGACTTTTAGGCATTAACTGATCAATAACGGCCAGTTTAGCTGAAGAATCTTTGCAAGAGTTATTGACAAATTGTGTTATTTATTTTTAAATCAACAGTTTGGTATTAACTAGTTATATACAGATCTTTTCCATATTTCCTTAGGGTTCAGTACTGGAGGCACAGGAATTTTGGGTGGTCATTTGTGAAACTGCATCAAGCTGTGCAGCAAGATGTAAATTATCCTTCAGGTAAGGGAAGGATTAAATAACCATTTCTTTTAATATAAAATTACACATGCAATAGACAGAAACATTGAGAGAAAGCCTTACTGCTGTGCAGACATCAGCCAGAATTCTCTACTAAAGGCAAGCTGAGCAACAGAGTGACAAGATTTATTCCAAACCCCTGTAACAGGAGAACATCTGCTACAAAGAAGATACAGTAAATACATCTAAAATTTCAAACAGTGGAAGACAATGTTCATGCAAAATGAGAAAGTGTTGTATACTCGAACACTACAATGGCATAATTAATTTCTTTAATTAAGGAAAGAATAAAAATGACTAACAGATGAAACTATACTGAAATAGTGGCTTATTTAAATGTTTTTATGACACAAAAGCAGGAAATAAGCACATAAAATTTCACTGTAAAAACGGATAAAGCACAGCATTTTTTTACAATACTCGATGGTGTTATTTTATGTAGTGCCATTTTTATTTTAGACCAACTGTGATGTAGTTTTATTTAGAAAACTAAGACAAGAACTAAAGAATCAATTCTGCAATACAATTGCTTTATGTAGGTTTTAGATTTATTTTTTACAACAACCAATATCTACCATTTTGTGCTTAGAAAATTATTTCTTGAGTATAAAACAATGGGTATGATGCTGCCAAAAGTCTGTACTGTATACTTAAAAACTGTTGTCCAACACTGCATTTTAGTATCAACCTCTCATTCTTATACCGTCCTTTCTTCCTCACAGAGGGACTTTAAATGACATGTAGCTGCATGATACTTTTGAAAAATAGGTCTTTATTCACCTCTTGGTGAATAAACACAGACAGGAAGTTCCCAAATCTAAATTCACTGTACAGAGCCTAAACTCAAAGTTAATCAGTACTTGAGTGAAAAGCAGCACACAACTTTATTCCTATAATCTTGGTAACACTGACTTAAAAATCTCCAAAGAAAAATATCATTCTACTTTTACACTCTATCCCCGCACCAAAAAAAGTCAGTGTTCATTCTTCAAAAATTGACTACTAAAACAGGTACTCTACTAGGTAAGTGAATGCTTTGAATTTGAAGAATATACAGGGATCAGGTCGTAACAGATCTATTAGCTTCTCTACCAAAACATAATATATCCTTTATTCCTGATAATTTTATGGTGTTAACTTGAGATTTGTCTACATTAGTATTTTTTTTTCAGATAAGGAGGATGCTTCTGAATCTTGTGATGTGCTCCACTTCCTGTGCTTTGGTTCACATTACACTATGGCCTTGGAACCATCAAACTGGATTCCTTTTAGATGACACACTCCTACCGGTAATGGGTACTCAGTCCTCTGCACCACACTAGAGCTAGTCCAAGGAAAACCCTTCAGAAATATATACAGTGCAAACATTAGATCTTCAGTGTAACTTGTTTTGCTCCACAATCCGCTCCTGCCAGGCTATGGGAGATGCCAATGCAGAGACACCTCTAGCTGCCCAACGTCCCAAGTGTGCTCCCTGCTCACCTCCAGTGCTGCCTGGGATGTTCCACCTCAACTTCAGGCACAAGCTTCAAAGTCTCCCCAGTCATTTAGTGTGAGCAATATAAATTATCTTTCTGGGATCATTAAGTACTGCACACATTATTCGCTAATATTACACGAATTGTGAATGCTGTCCCAACACAAAATAAAATCTACAAAATTCTATATAAACCGTAACGATGTGTTAGCATAACGCAAATTTGACATAGATGCTGCCAGCCATATGATGCTGGAGTATCCAAACACAGCCCTCAACACCACTGGGATACATCAAGTAAATATTTGGAAGATGCTGCAGTCTACAATGTGAGCTCTCACATTCCTGC
>NW_010515544.1:10993-22109 GCF_000687285.1 Phaethon lepturus
GTGTGGCTTCTCAGTCACTTTCCACTCTTCCTTCTCCCTTCCGCAGGAAGGTACAGCTCTTCCTCGTTGCCAATCAAACATACAAAGCAACCAGCAGTTCTGTACTTGGCTGTGTTTAATGCAGCACAAACCTCTTCCCTGGCTGTACAGGCAGGAGAGACTCTCCCAAGAGAGAGGACAGGAACCAGTTTTGGAAGAGATGTTTGCACACCAAATTAGCAAGATTACCCGAGGTTCCTTTATCCTAGGTTGCAAAACAGAAGCTAGAGTAGTAATGACAGCAACTCTGACTTAATGCCACAGGTGGGGGAAAAAAAAAAATCTGGTCACACCCATAAATCCCACAAGACAGTATTTAATTGAGTCTATTGTCATTAAAATACAAAATTTTAAATTAATAACTAAACTAATTTAAGAGAAGGTTTTTGTGTGAAAGTTTCAGGAAAAAAAAACCAGTCAAAGCTTCTCAGATGTAGTTTGAAAAGGTGGGGACAGAAAAGAACCTGACTTTTTTTCTTACTCGCACTCAAAAGTTCCACAAACTATTTATAGACAGCTCTAATATACTTGGCAGCAAGCAGTGGAAATTGGAAATCTAGCAGAGACACTGGCTCAGCTTCAACAAGATTCCTGATTTTAAGCACATAAGTAGTTCCATTCATGTCAAACTCTATACTTCTGCCCAGCCAGGTATAAAGGAAGTTACTTGACTGACCATTGCCTGCAAGTTCTCAGGTAGTAATCTACTGCAGCATTTCAGATTAGACAGAGTAGAAAAAAACAAATTACTAAATTAAACAGTTCAAACAGTGAACACAGTCTTCTAAATTACAGTTAAACCTCAAGTAACTTAAAAAAAAAAAAAAAAAAAAGGATAAGGAAATCAGAGGAAAAGGGAGTAAACCAGAAACTGGGGGCAAGGAGAAGAGAAAGGGAAGCAAGAGAGACTATACTGCCTACCCATCCTTAAACGAAATCTCCTTTATAAGGCTTAGGTGCCTATTCTTAACTGATTAGATGCTATCATGAATGCAAACCTAACAATTTGCCCTCCTATTTAGAAAACATTCCACTGTCATCTTACTTACAAACCTCAAAAAAGCCAAAGTTTCTGGCTATTTTAAAGAGCTATGTTTAAAATAATAAAACTCAATTACTTTAACAAAGGACTGTTCAGAGCCTTTGTACATGTTCCACTGCAGTAATTATTTTTTTCTTATGAAATTCCATTTCAGATACTAAAAGTATTTCACATTTGAGAAGTGCCAGACGAGGGGAAAATTTTGATGTGTGGGCTGCACAGTGCTTATACAGTAGGGGGAAGAGCATTTCAGATTTGATTCATACTCTTCACATGCTTTGTACTTTTATCTACTACAGTTTCTTTAAATCGCTCTTGCAGTAAAAAAATTGGGTTTTGCTCCATGCAGGTTTAGATTGATTTCCCATCTTAATTCCTTATAAATACAGGAACAAATGGCAGTAGGCAACAGTCTACATAGAGCTGGTATATTTAAAAAACAAAACAACAAAAAAACCCCAAAACCCCAACCCTTCAACCAGAAGTTTTCAGGCCTCTCTCAGAAGTTAGATGGTAAAAGCAGGGCTTCAGGTCATATTCTTAAGATATAATACTGCTGGTTATCCTGTTTTCTTCAAATTATTTGATTCCATTCTGTCTTGAAAAAGCGCTAGCAGAAGACACAAAATCATTATTCATAAACTAGTGATTGCAGCCATCATAGATCTATTATAAACTTGCAGAAATGAAAATATTATCTGCCATAACCCCATGAATCCCTACCAGGAACCCTCAAAGCTTCTAGTTCCAGATGACAGCATGACTCAGACTTACAAAAAAGACTTAAGTAGTGTAGGAGTACTTGATATTGGGTGGTGGGGGAGAATCACGAGGATTTTTGAAAAGAAGGAAAATACTGCTCCACTGCTGCATCTTTATTATGGAGCCTACATTTCATGTGACCAAGAACTCAAAACAGAAGAGAAAAAGAAAAACACAAGTCATGTTAGAAAGAAAAAAAAAAAGAAATAAAAAAGAATCATTGCCAAGGAGACATCCAGAGAACAATGGTTTCAAAATCCAGAAAGCTCGTTGGATTTATAAAATAAACTAAATAGATTTTGTAATTTTAAGTCTTTATTCAGCAGAAGGGTTAAGATGTTCCAATTCAGACAGAAATGAAAAAGGAAATTTAATGCTTCTGACCAGAGCAAAAGCAGGGGATTGAGAAATCTAACTGTAATTCCTAGATTTGCTAGATTCTTTCTGGAATATTGGCCTGAGCAGACCAGGGAATACTGGAGTCAAGACTATATACCTGCTGAGCTTCAAGTCTGCCTTCATGAAGGTAACAACAATAAATTAGAATTAACTGCAAAGCATCCCAGCTGCATTCACTGTAATGACATAACTGAATTGAATGCAAGCCATTTACCGGAAAGGGTGGTGAAGCAGCAGTATATTTACATGCACATTTTGCACATACATCAAATATAAAAATCATAAAAGCATAGCATGTTTATTGCATCTAGGAAAAATATCCTCATTTGAAAGATAAAACTGTATTTTCTTCCCTTCTCGCTACTTATTACTAGAAATAAAACTTTGATTTTGACAACCTTTTATACTCTTTAATGTGTTTTGGTTTCTTTCTGATACAATTAAAAAGTACTGCAGAGTTCCCAAGAAAGCTTGTTTTAATTTACAAAGAAGTTCACAGAAACCACAGACCTTGCACATACTTGTGCAGGCTTGTTTATGCAAAGTCTGACAACCGGCATTTTTAGACCCCTAGCACCTATTCAGACTGAAACTGAACTTACACAAAATGTCATGCAGTCTGCCCAGCTATCTTCCAGTAACACAGGACAGAGTCTCTGTCCCTTATTAATACTTTACTGAACTAATTACAGTGTAGAAGTAACCTTGCACAGCACAACTCAGCACACCATCATTCTTGCAGACCGCAACAACATAGTAAACTAAAGCATGGCCAAAGGAGGGAAGAACTCCTAAGGCAATGCCTTCAACACCTGTAAAACAAAGCTTTTTGTTAATCTCATGTAAAGACCCAGGTGCAAAATTAATTTCATTATTTATTAGGAATAATTTGATCTGCTCTAGTTATACCACAGACAGAAGTGGAAATGTCACTGAGTTTTGAGGGAACTACAACATGTAGATGCTTCCATTCTCACTATTAAAAAGACATTCAATCCGCATAACTCTTTCTCTACTGTTATTACCTTCAAAATTTCAATCACTACGATAGCAAAGGTTATTAACTAGCTACACTAATTTTCTAGACTTGCCTCAACTATGCTGTTTATTAAACATCCTCAGGACTTAGGAAGAATAAGAGATGAACTTGCTATAACTTGCCAGTCACAACATACTGCATTCCTCAAAATGCACCATGAATTGCTTCTATTAAAAAAAGACAGGCATTAATAGAAGACAGATTGCCTGCAAGATATGAGGGCAATTTTACTTGGATTAATAACCTCTCTAATTAAGAATCAGATCTTAAAATAGCCAAGGCATACTCCTGGTCCGAACATGCGTGCACACAGACTTGCATGAGTACACTCAGCACCCATGCAAGAACTGTGTGCATGGCAGCATTGCTACTTTTACATTCTTTTGTTCAAACAACTTAGTTTCATCATAGCGAATAAATTACAATCTATAAACAGCTGGTAAGAAGTCTCATGATTTCTAGCCCTTGTTCTCATGGGGGACTTCAACTTACCAGATGTCTGCTGGAAATACAGTACAGCAGAGAGGAAACAGTCTAGGAGGTTCCTGCAGTGGGTGGAAGATCACTTCCTGCCACAGCTGGTGAGTGAGCCAACTAGGGAAGGTGCCCCACTGGACCTGTTTGCGAACAGAGAACGACTTGTGGGTGATATGACAGCTGAAGGCCATCTTGGCCATAGTGATCATGAAGTGACAGAATTTTCGATTCTTGGAGAAGTAAGGAAGAGGTCAGCAGAACTGCCACCTTGGACTTCCAGAGGGCAGACGTTGGCCCGCTTAGGGTACTGGTTGATAGGGTCCCTTGGGAGGCAGTCTTGAAGGGCAAAGGAGTCAAGGAAGGCTGGACAATCTTCAAGAAGGAAATCTTAAAGGTGCAGGAGCAGGCTGTCCTGATGTGCTGAAAGATGAGCCAGTGGGCAAGACCACCTGGCTGAACAGAGAGCTTTGGCTGGAACTCAGGAAAAAGGGAGAGTTTATGACCTTTGGAAGAAGGGGAAGGAAACTCAGGAGGAATACAAGGATGTTGTGGGCTTATGCAGGGAGAAAATCAGAAGGGCCAAAGCCCAACTAGAACTTAATCTGGCTACTGCCGTGAAAGAAAATAAAAAATGCTTCCACAAATATGTAAGCCACAAAAGGAGGGTTAAGGAGAATCTCCATCCATTATCGGATGCAGGAGGAAACATAGTTTCCTGGCAAAGGATTAGGAAAAGGCTGAGGTACTTAATGCCTTCTTTGCTTCAGTCTTTAATGGTAAGGCCAGATGTTCTCCAGTACGCAGCCCCCTGAGCTGGAAGACAGGGATGGGAAGCAGAATGAAGCCCCCATAACCTAAGGGGAAATGGTTAGCGACCTGCTATACCACTTAGACACACACAGATCTGTGGGGCCAGATGGGATCCACCCAAGGGTACTGAGGGAGCTGGTGCAAGTGCTCACCAAGCCCCTTTCCATCATTTATCAGCAGTCCTGGCTAATCAGGAAGTCACAGTTGACCAGAGGTTAGCAAATGTGATGTCCATCTACAAGGAGGGCCGAAAGGAGGATCTAGGGAACTACAGGCCTGTCAGTCTGACCTCGGTGCCAGAGAAGGTTATGGAGCAGATCATCTTGAGTGCCACCATGTGGCACATACAGGACAACCAGGTGATCAGGGCCCATCAGCATGGGTTCATGAAAGGCAGGACCTGCTTGACTAACCTGAACTCCTTCTATGATAATGTGACCCACTTAGTAGATGAGGGAAAGGCTGTGGATGTTGTCTACCCAGACTTTAGTATTTGACAGCATTCCCCACAGCATACTCCTGGAGAAACTGGTTGCTCATGGCTTGGACGGGTATACTCTTCGCTGGGTGAAAAATTGGCTGGATGGCCAGGTGCAAAGAGTTGTGGTGGAGTAAATCCATTTGGTGGCTGGGCACAAGTGGTGTTACCCAGGGCTCAGTTTTGGGGCCAGTTCTGTTTAATACCTTTTTCAATGATCTGGACAAGGGGATCAAGTGCGCCCTCAGTAAATTTGCAGATGACACCAAGTTGGGTGGGAATGTTAATCTGCTGGAGGATAGAAAGGCTCTACAGAGGGATCTGGACAGGCTGGATCCATGGGCTGAGGCCAACTGTATGAGGTTCAACAAGATCAACTACCAGGTCATGCACTTGAGTCACAACAACCCCATGGAACACTATAGATGGAAAAGGACCTGGGGGTGCTTGTTGACAGCCGGCTGAACATGAGCCAGCAGTGTGCCCAGGTGGCCAAGAAGGCCAACAAGCATCATGGCCTGTATCAGGAATAGTGTGGCCAGCAGGAGCAGGAAAGTGATTGTGCCCCTGTACTCAGCACTGGTGAGGCCGCACCTGAAATATGGTGTTCAGTTTTGGGCCCCTCACTACAAGAAGGACATTGAAATGCTGGAGTGTGTCCAGAGAAAGGCAATGAAGCTGGTGAGGGGTCTGAGCACAAGTCTTATGAGAAGCAGCTGAGGGAGCTGAGGTTGTTTAGTCTGGACAAGAGGAGGGGAGACCTTATTGCTGTCTACAACTACCTGAAAGGAGGTTGTAGCAAGGTGGGTGACGGTCTCTTCTCCCAAGTAACAAGTGACAGGATGAGAGGAAACGCCCTCAAGTGGCGCCAGGGGAGGTTTGGATTGAATATTAGTAAAAATTTCTTCACTGAAAGCGTTGTCAAGCATTGGAACAGGCTGCCCAGGGAAGTGGCTGAGTCACCATCCCTGGAGGTATTTAAAAGCTGTGTAGATGTGATGCTTAGGGACATGGTTTAGTGGTGGGCTTGGCAGTCTTAGGTTTATGGTTGGACTTGATGATCTTTAAGGTCTTTTCCAACCAAAATGATTCTATGATTGTGTTCTGTAAGAGAAATATCCAGTAAAATTTATAACCCAGTAAAACTTATTTTCTCTCCAGTGATTTATGCAAGACCTATGTACACTCCAAGTAAACTCTGGTACAGCTACTGCATGGACTCAAGTTGTCGATTCTAAAATATAAGATTTTAAAAGAATCTAGAAGTATCTATTTGTATTTATATAATTTAAAAAAACAACAGAGAAACGTGTAAATCTCTAATATACAAACTAGTATTTTGGGGGTGCTTGTTGACAGCCGGCTGAACATGAGCCAGCAGTGTGCCCAGGTGGCCAAGAAGGCCAACAAGCATCCTGGCCTGTATCAGGAATAGTGTGGCCAGCAGGAGCAGGAAAGTGATTGTGCCCCTGTACTCAGCACTGGTGAGGCCGCACCTGAAATATGGTGTTCAGTTTTGGGCCCCTCACTACAAGAAGGACATTGAAATGCTGGAGTGTGTCCAGAGAAAGGCAATGAAGCTGGTGAGGGGTCTGAGCACAAGTCTTATGAGAAGCAGCTGAGGGAGCTGAGGTTGTTTAGTCTGGACAAGAGGAGGGGAGACCTTATTGCTGTCTACAACTACCTGAAAGGAGGTTGTAGCAAGGTGGGTGACGGTCTCTTCTCCCAAGTAACAAGTGACAGGATGAGAGGAAACGCCCTCAAGTGGCGCCAGGGGAGGTTTGGATTGAATATTAGTAAAAATTTCTTCACTGAAAGCGTTGTCAAGCATTGGAACAGGCTGCCCAGGGAAGTGGCTGTGTCACACTCCCCGGGGGGATTTAAAAGATGGCTGAGGGGATATGGTTTAGTGGTGGGCTTGGCAGTCTTAGGTTTATGGTTGGACTTGATGATCTTTAAGGTCTTTTCCAACCAAAATGATTCTATGATTGTGTTCTGTAAGAGAAATATCCAGTAAAATTTATAACCCAGTAAAACTTATTTTCTCTCCAGTGATTTATGCAAGACCTATGTACACTCCAAGTAAACTCTGGTACAGCTACTGCATGGACTCAAGTTGTCGATTCTAAAATATAAGATTTTAAAAGAATCTAGAAGTATCTATTTGTATTTATATAATTTAAAAAAACAACAGAGAAACGTGTAAATCTCTAATATACAAACTAGTATTTCTTTCCCTCTCTTTGGAAAGCAGATCTTTTCTTTTTTTTCCCTTCCATGTTATCTGCTATTAATCCTGTGACTCTTATCCTGCAAGAACAATGCTCGTGCTGTACCTCGCACATTAGCATGAATAGACCTGTAAAAGAGTTTGACACTTTGTATTTCAGACACTATACAGTATCTTAAAAATAAATTTGCAAAAAGTTCAGTCTTCTTTACCTGGCACATAACATCTGTAAAACACAGTAATATACTACCATGTTTTTTCGTAACAGCAAAAATAAGCATTTATCATGATTATAGCTTTATTGTGTCAGGAACCATACAAACAAGAAAAACAACTCTTGCTCCACAGAACTCACTGCTTTGTGAAAACGGTATACATTATTTTTTCAGGTAAAGGAAAGGACAATAAAAAAAGCACAATACATAAAACAATTGGAAATACCTGCCTGCCAGCTGCCAAAGCATAAATCAGATGGCAGTGCTTTATAGGAACTACAGCAGAGTCAAGAGGGTTTGAAGAATGCAAACGTGATGGCTTTGGGTTTCTCATAGACAGATCTACCCAGAGGGTGGGAAGCACAAAGGAAAGAACGGATAAACTTGAGTAATGTTAATAAGTGATAAAACTATCAGTACTAAAGAACTGCTGCAGATCAACAGCATAGTAAAATCAAGTGAAACAGAACTTTGCCTTACAGCTGTCCTGCGCTAACACTCCTCATTGTGCCTCCTGTTCCCCTGTCTCCCTCAAATCACTCAGAACAAAGTTCAAAATGCTGAACACCAAAGGTACAGGCTTGTCCCTTTCCCAAAGTGAAAAATTCAGGAAGCATTTGGGAAAGTCTGAATTACATTAATTGTGCTTGAGGTATCTATAGAGACAGGAGAGCTTACAGTTGTAAAACAGTAATATATAAAATATATACAGACAGTTAACGCTGCCACTTTTATATGCAATGAAAAGAACTGCACACCTGACAGCCAGAATGACTTCTTTTCACATTGCAAAGTACTGCAGGGTACTGGAGCCTCTTGCCATGAGGATTCCCAGTAGTTAGAAAAGATAAACACAATCTTCTACTATCAGGAACTAGAATCAAGAGCGTTGCATAGTACTATGACTCCACAATTCCAAAATGAAGCAAAGAAATTCTTTCTGTAGAGTTGAATAAGCATGTGACTTGACAGACAGTTTAGGCAGCTGCAATTCAGCAGAGCACAGCATGCTTTCAAGACAACCATAGCATATGTAACATTAGTCAAAGAGGGCAGAACAAAGTTTGGTTCAAAACACTTAAGTATATCATTTCCCTGATGTCAGACTACATCCCTGAGACACACATACCACTGGAAAACTTGAAATGTGTTGAAGTAGACACATACAGTTTATTTACTATATGGGTTCTGGTTTTGGCTTTTTCCAAGGAGAGTATTTGTTACAGAAATCAAAAGATCACAATGACTTGCAGATGCCATAGCATACAATAAAGGCTGTTTGTATGACCCTAAAGGAACTTTCTGTGCCTACTCTCAATAAAGCCAGTAAGAAAAGATCTCATATTGTACAGGTCACAAAATCCCAAGTTTTGTTACATTACAGTAGCTCTAAGCATGCAAGAGAAGTCTTGCATCCTTCAGCTTTATCTCACTCTTTTTTTGTAACACGGAATTTGAACTACATCCTGCTTTCCTTCTCAAACATGCACAGATGTTCCTGCTCTGATCCTCTGTTAACCACATACATATAACCCAGTGCAGCAGAATCATCATTTCAATCGAAGAACTTTGCAAGAAATTGGAAATGTCTACAAAATTCATTATACATGCTTTACTTGTTTATCTCAGGGTCAAATATACCCAAATCTGGTGTCTCATTGCACTCTGAACCTTCATGTTTTAGATGTAAGTTCACAGCAATTCAAGAGAGTAAATAGATTTTCAAGAAGCTCAATAGCTGAAATAGGTACATGTACAGAGGTGTGAATGGGCCCATTTGCTTCTTGCTAATGTTACCATCTTAATGAAACAGCCCTAAGGAGCTGAAGGACAAAGAGATAAGCTGCCTCCTTTCACGAAAACACGGCCATACTTGGGACTGTACCATCCCTCTCAGCTTCAACATGGCTGGCACGGGGCTGCTGATTTCCAATACCCCTGTTCTCAGGCTTAGCCACATGCCAGTCCCGCTGCAAGAACTAGGAAAGGGGGTTCACTTGCACGTGCTACCC
Organism: Phaethon lepturus; assembly: GCF_000687285.1. NCBI lineage: Eukaryota > Metazoa > Chordata > Aves > Phaethontiformes > Phaethontidae > Phaethon > Phaethon lepturus. The sequence goes on from NW_010515544.1 coordinate 20,497, forward strand.
CAGCCCTCCAGGTCCTGGGATGTTCGCCAAGAAAATAGAGCGAGCCTCACTCACACTGCAGTACAGTGAAAAACCTTACCAAACCACTAGCTCCCCCAGGGAGGGAAAAGCAGGTAGCCATGAATGAATGTGTGTGTGTACACACACACACACACAGACAGACTCTCTCTCTCTCTCTCTCTCTCTCTCTCTCTCTCTCTGACAGAGCTCTGACGACAAAAGCACAAATAGGAAGAGAGACTTAAACACAATGAGATAAATGAACACCTTGGAGAAGAGAATGTGATCTAACAGGTATTTCCAAAATCCTTACCACCATTTACCCTGACCTTCATATTTATAATTACCTGCCAATATGCCATCCCTACACCTAGGTACATCTTATCTCCATTTTTGCCATGACACAAGCTCTTACAGCTCTTCTTTTCACCTATTCCTTTCTTGACCAAAAACCATTCGCACTGCACATGCCTACATGGGTCAGTAACTTTCCTCCTGGGAACAGTTTTAACAAATTACATTTTTCTGCACTCTAGTTTTCTAAAAAAAAAAAAATAAAATATTATATATATGGGATACTATGTCAAAACACTTTTGGTACTTCCCCTGAGGAAATCCCTGCCAAGAATCATTCAGAGAAACACCAGATGACTGAAGGTCAAGTTACATAAATACTTCCCACTCCTTTGTCCATCCAGTTCACAACCGGATACTCCAAAAGCTGTTTCAGTTGTTTAGTTTGAGCATATTGACTGTTATCTCACAGAATCACAGAATCATTAGGGTTGGAAAAGACCTTCAAGATCATCAAGTCCAACCATCAACCCAACACCACTGTGCCCACTAAACCATGTCCCAAAGTGCCACATCTGCCATGTTTTTTTTAAACACCTCCAGTGGTGGTGACTCTACCACCTCCCTGGGCAGCCTCTTCCAATGCTTGACCACTCCCTCAGGAAAGAAATTTTTCCTAATATCTAGTCTAAACCTCCCCTGGTGCAACCTGAGGCCATTTCCTCTTGTCCTTTCGCTAGTTACCTGGGAAATGAGACCAACACCCACCTCACCACAACCCCCTTTCAGGTAGCTGTAGAGAGCGGTAAGGATTTCCCGTCAGCATCCTCTTCTCCAGACTGAACAACTCCAGTTCTCTCAGCTACTCCTTGTGAGACTTGTTCTCCAGACGCCTCACCAGCTTCGCTGTCCTTCTCTAGATACACTCGAGCACCTCAACATCCTTCTTGTAGTGAGGGGCCCAGAACCAAACACAGTATTCGAGGTGTGGCCTCACCGGTGCCGAGTACGGGGCACAATCATTTCCCTACTCCTGCTGGCCACACTATTGCTGATACAGGTCAGAATGCTTGTTGGCCTTCTTGGCCACCTGGGCACACTGCCGGCTCATGTTCAGCTGGCTGTCAACCAGCACCCCCAGGTCCTTTTCCACTGGGCTGCTCTCCAGCCACTACTCCCCAAACCTGTCGCATTGCATGGGGTTGTTGTGGCCAAAGTGCAGGAACAGTGCCTATGTTAAACCTCATACAGTTGTCCTCAGCCTATCAATCCACCCTGTCCAGATCTGTCTGCAGAGCCCTCCTGCCCTCCAGCAGAAC
>NW_010515545.1:0-329 GCF_000687285.1 Phaethon lepturus
GACCGCTCCCAGGAGCTGGTGCAGATTGTCCGGAGCGCGGACCGCCGGGCCAGGAGCCGCGGCGGCAAAGTGGGCAGCCTGGCCGACAGGGAGTCCATCCTGCAGCGCCTGGACCACCTGGAGGAAGTGGTCTACAACCAGCTAAATGGTACGGAGGGCTGGGCGGGGACGCAGCACCAGTCCCGGGTGCCCTGTGCCCTGGGAGGTGCTGCAGATTGGGGACGAGCACCCAAAGCGCCTGCCTGCTGGGGAGGGCAGCTGGGGTACCATATGCACTGACCCCACAGCTGACATGCTGAAAATGAAGGGAAAGCGGGGGCTGCTGGGGG
>NW_010515545.1:360-52082 GCF_000687285.1 Phaethon lepturus
TTTTGCTGGAGGGATCTGCTGAATCCCCCTTGCCAACTCTCCGTCCAAAGTCAGGACTTCCCAATAGATACAAAGTTAAGGAGGCTGCAGAGTTCATGGCTTTAAAGATCGGTGGAAGTCCCTGCAAACTGTACCAGATTTTACAGTGTGCCTGAATATTAACTCTGCATGGGTAGGTGTTTGTATAGCAAATATACTCTTCGGATAGAACTGGAAGTCATATACTTGGTCTCAGAACTAGTGTAAAAACAGTCTACTGAGTTCATATGCTGTGTACTTTTAATGGTCTTTTTAAACATAGCATCCATATGTTTTCGTAATGACTTTGCCATTTAAATTTGATATTATCTTTGGCGAGGAGGGGAAGCATCCACCACTTCTTTTTATGACATACTGTTCTAGTTCACCAGCCTTGAAAAATCTTGGTAGGTAAGCAAAGAGCCCTTCCATGGTAGTTGGAACAGGCTAAGCCATAAAAGTTGGTATAGGACAACTAACGTTTCATACAGAAACTAAATCTTCAAAACAAATGCATTTGTGTTTGCATAGCTTCATAAAGTTCTAAATGTGGAACATCAAAGAAATAAGTATGTGATTAAATACATCAGTGCTTTAGACAAGAAGAGGCTGAAGGAGTGAACTTTACATGAAATTATAATATAAATGTAACATTTAGTGTCTAGCACCAAATAAAACTTCCAGTGCAAATATGTTTAAGTATACCAAATGTGCGTCTAGGCTGCTTGTGAAAATCTTACTTGTAACATTGATTTAACAAGGGCTATTGTGGTCTTAAAATACAGACAAATAGGAGGGTTAGGACAAAATATATTTCCTATTACTGCTTTTGGAATTAATGTATAAATCCAAGTAGGTTAGACAGTTACGGTAATATGCAGTCTATGCCAGCAAGTGTTATAGAACAGGCATCCCCTTACGCACTCATCTGTATAAACAGGGGAGAGAGAAGGGGAATGTGGAGTGTGGGTGTTAGTCACAAAAATACACATTCATGAATTAGAGGGAAAGCATCAACAGCTGTGTTTCCTAACCATATTTTGGAACAGTTTTGAAGAATGTAGGATTTAAGAGGGAAATCCTCTTCCCAAATTCAACAAAGCCATAGAGTTCCCAAACTAAATTAGATCAGTCCCTGAGCTATATCCATCGTAGCTCAAATGAATGGGTTTTTTTGGCCCGAATTGATTTGTTCTTGGTGTTGTTCATAGGTGGGACTTTGGGTGGGATTTACCTGCTCTGGGTTCATCTCAGCGTAGCACCCCTGGAGAATCAGCAGGAGTCCTTAATGTACTAGGCAGAAACCATTGCACGTGATGACTTTGGCTTCAAAGCAAACAAGCAGTTCTCTGTAAAGTATGCCTCTATTTGGGAGACTTTTTTTCTTTTTCTTCTTTAATTTGGTTTATTGGATATGGAACTTCACAATGAAATTACTTGAGCTTAAATGTTGTGTTGCTTCTTCAGGTTGTGATGAACACTGTAGGCAATTTCTTCTTCTTGGAAGTTCTTACACAGGAAAATACAGAAAGTTTTTCAAGCTGAGCTGTTCAAATTTCCTATTTGTTTCCCTTCAGTTTCTCTCTGACACATTTTTTCTTTTTTATTACACAGTGTTACATGAACACAGATTAATTATCTCAACATTATTGTGATAGGATAACTTTGTCACTTTCTTCTTTTTTTTTTTTTTTCGCCCATCCTCTGGCAACAAAACCGAGAAGTCCTAAAAAATTAGGAGGTGCTTCACTGAAATCATCAGAGTTGCATTACTGTAAGTGAAATCAGGATCAAGCATCTATGTTGGGGTTTAGCTCACTGGCATTCCATTTTTAATAAGTCTCATTACTTATGCCATTAATGGGCATTGAGATTCAAGGGAGCCTGTCTGTGACAATGCCCTACCATGTCTCCTGGACGGACTGGTATTACACAAGCACTCTGTCTTCTCTGGAGCTGTACAGTTTCATCCTAGTGTTGTGCAAGGTTTCTCAGACATTATCCTGTATACTGCTTTATCGCAAGGTTAGAGAGTTATCTGAGGCCTTCTTGGATCTTACTTTTTAATGAGGTGGGTCAAAGTCACTTTTCTAGGAGGAGACAGACATGGGTAGACAGATTTTATTCATAAGGAATATGAATTCCTTGCATACCCAGAACTCCTGCAAGCACCAGGAGTTTGAGTCCAACTCAATATTATTGTTATGGTAGGTCTGTCCAGATCAGTGTTTCAATTTTCTTCTCTCGTTCCTTTCTGTTTTGAGATTAGAAATTTAGAGCCACCTATTAAGTATCTTGTATTTTTGATGATAAAGTCTCAGTGATCTTTTATTTCATTTTTCTTTTCTATTTGGATTAGTCCTGAACTGTTAAGACCTTAACTGGATTTTCTAGGGACTCTGTTGAAGATCTGGTGCAACAGAAAGACAATTCTGTGAGAGACCAGCCCTGCAGCTGCAGCTGTACAGAGTTTTGTTTCTGTCACACTTATTTATTTTCATGCAATCAAAGAAATGTTATTTGAAAGTGTACCTTCTGCAAGGAAAATAAAGACAAGCAGTAATGTCACAAGTGTACCAAGAGGCATCCTAAAACTGATCACTAGAGAACTCATTAACTTTTCAATCTGCAAAAAACCTGTGCATACAATGCCTGTGGAGGTGTGTGTAGAACGCAGAGGACCATGCATGAAAGTCAGTAGAAAGCTTGTCCTTGCAATTATCTTTGTCAGAACAAGAATTTTTAGAATAGAATGAATGAGAATTGCCATGATTCCCTGCAGAGTCATGCAGACATACACCCAAACAATAGTTTTCAGTTGGCTCGTGCTACAGTTTTCTATCAACTTAAGAAAATAGTATTTTTGAAAGCTTTCTTTACGTTCAGCTGCTGCTGGCTTTGGTGGAAGTAAATGGGTGGAGTGGCAAAGGGAAAGGAAAGCAGTGGAACGTGTCTGTGGAATTTCGTTGGTGAAACTTTATATTACCCCTTAATATTTGACTTTGATGATAGCATTTGTTTTGAAAAACTGAGTTATTCTAGATCTAGTTCATTAGTCTCTGTATATTTTTCATTTTTACTATGATATTTCTATTGATGAATATGATTTATTGTCAGTCAACACAGAACTAATGCCAGATAGGCTTAATAGCAACTCATCAAATGGCATAATGATAACACAACACCTTGGTATTTTCTGCCTCTATTTTTTGTAAAGGGGAAAAATAAAAAAAATTTAATTGACTGAATTTTTCCCCTAATCACTTTTGCGTCTGAGTCTGTTGCTAATGATTTACCATAGAGGATAAAGAATTTTTGATGCCCTGAGTAGAGCATAACCTTTCATGCCAAAAGCAATTGAAGGGTCAGACTACAATTTCATCGTAATTGCTTTTTTCCCTTTTCAGTGTCTCTTTCCAGTAATACACAACAATCAATACAGCATGTAATTAGATTTCATTCAATCTGCAAAGATTAAGAGAGTTTTCATCTTCTCATTATGTATGCTCACATCATGTCTTCCTACCCATGTCTTCTACATTAGACTTCTTTGACCTATTCTGTTGTAGATGTGGAGGGATAAGTTTGGAGTATTTCCTTGAATTTGGCAGATTATCATTCTTTACACATCATAATTTGATTTTGCTCTCTTTGGGAAGATTAAATACAATAGCAATTTCCAATATGATAAATGAGTTTTATATTGCATATGCATTTCATGGAGGAGGCTGGGGGGAAAAAGCAGACAATTCATGTAATTGCAGCACACAGGCTTAAAATGATGGAAATAGCAGGTCCTAGGTGCAGGGGACTGATTCATGCAGACTGTGACTCCTGATTTTTAGAGTGTACTGGAAGCAAAGTGATTGCATTTAAAATTCAGCCTGGCAATCTGCATACTTAAAAAGTACAGTAGTATTTTTAAAAGGCCAGTTTATTCTTCATAGGCTTGGGGCTGGTTGAAAATGGTTCCAAATTTCCATACAGAAAGTAAGGGTTGGGAACAGGCTGCAAATAAATCACGCAAATGTCCACATCAGATTTGTCAAAAAGAAGCTTTTACAGCTGGCAACTTTCAGTTGAAGAGTAATTACTTTGCAGAGAAGAGAGGTAAAGCCACGTGTGCATGGGGGAAGATTAAGTGTAACTGCCAGCCTTACATTAATGAAACTGCACCTTTTCATACCCACATACAGATTCTCATGTTATAACTATTTCTATTTCATTTGGTTATGGTCTGATGCTAACATGCATCTGACAAAATTAGCACATAATTAACTCCAAAAGTATCAACTGCTTTTGATACTTTTTCAAGTATCAAGTCAAGGGACTGCTCTCAGCCTTGTTCTTTCCTTGTACTGGTGAGAGATTTCTTCATGTGGTCTCATTTTGAGGATTTTTAAAAGAAATGCAAGGTTGGGCGTTGTGAAGGCAAGAGTGAAAAATACCAACTAAATTTCTTTTTTCTTTTATTTTTAAGTTAGGCTGCAGTTTATCTGTTCACCACACAGCTGATAACAAGTATTTTCAATTGTTCTGGATCAGTTACTGAAGCTTTGGCAAGTAAACATTGTTACAGGCCTGACCTTCTGTATTGCCAGGTGATGGTCAAGTCCAAAAGACTGATTTCCACTTCACCTTGGCTTTAGCTGTGTTAGTCTTGATTTATGTAGCTGAGGAAACTCAAAACCAATGATTTCAGGAAGGCCAGGATTTTATTCCCCAAAATAAGGGAAGAAAACATCATGAGTCAATATTTGGATAGCCCGTATAAAAATATAACGTAATATTTGAAATAATATTACTCTACTTAGGCACCTCAGGAAGAAAAGGTCTAAAGGTTTCATAGGAAAAAAAAAAGGGTAAATCTCTTTTGTAAAATGGGCAAAATTGCATTCAGCTCTTCAAAATATATTGGCAAATATGAAAAATATATCTCAATTCCAGCAGCACATCAGTGATTTTAAAGTCTCTCCCTGCACTCTGTGTTTCATATAGTGGTAACTATTTTTTTATGTAATGTTTCTGCTTTTTGCGTTTGTTGCTGGGAAGAAAGCTTATTTTGACAGAAAAATCATGTGGTAATTTTCTCATTGACTCACTTATTTGTGTAGAACTTGAATCTTTTGTACTACATAGGATTAAAAGCAATGTTTACAGAGGTGAAAAGAAAATCTTTGACTGATGTTGTTTTTGTTGCCTTTTAGGAGGTATTCCAGTTCAGTTTCTTTCCATTTCTTTGTAGATGTGGCTGGAGTTGGAAGAATAAATATGGGGCTTTCATCTTTCTAGTGGAGAGCTGCAGTGTGGTTGTTGCACATCTATAAACAGCATACAGGTTTAGAGTATTAGAAAACTTGACTTTAACTTAATACCCTTGAGGGTGGGAGGTGAGGTTGTTTTTTGGCGGGGGGAGTTCTTTATTTGATTTTTTAAGTAAGTAAAGGCAGATTGCAGTTAAACCAAGTGCATCATTTAAAAATGCAGTTCCAGCCACTGAATGCATGGCTGTTCTCCAAGGAAATAATAAGATTTATGAAAGGAAGGAAAAGAAATGAGTCATGTTTAACAAATTTTCCTTTTATTAATGCCTGTCTCTAACCTTACTAATGTGTACTCAGTCTCTCTTTCTCAGTATACTTGGCATACTTTTTTATTGTTGTTGTTATTTGTGGGGTTTCACTTGCTAATCATTTCCATCACTTATTTTAAACTAACAAACTGAAGGGGGAAAAAAAGAACAGAAAAAGAGCCTGTGATGTTTTGGGTAACAGGAAGGAAGGAAGCCAATGATAGCAGAGCAGCTTCCAACTTTGTTGTAGTCCTATTGATCAAAATTGTCCTCTGAAATAAGAGAACTTAAGCTTCTGAGAATGAAAGCCAGATAGAGATCCTCCCACTGACCCAAAGTCATCTTCTCCTGAAAGCACAGAGGTAAAGCAGCCAAGTCTTAATTGGATGTGCATATGACTTGTGTCTGCTTTTCCTAAAACGCTATAGCTATGGTGCCACGGAAATGGCTGTCAATATCTGAAACCCTTGTAGGTGGAGGCAAAACCTGTTTCAAGGACAGCATGGCAGATGCAAACAGATTAAAAATTGTCTTTCTGCCCTATAGTTTTTATCCTTTGAGGTGTTCTGGAATATCCAGGTTTCCCAGACAGTTTTGGAGACATGCTGCAACGCAGCTGACACTTGCTGGTTACTCAGCAAGTCCTGTAGGACATAAAAAGAATATGAAAATTACCTGTAGCCAGGGTACAAGCAAGGTCCTGAGTCAAGATTTGCTTGACTTATGGAACAGAAGGGAGTAATCAGAGAGCAGTGTGATGCAACTTTGTCTCAGGTCCTATCATTTATCTGGGGTTAATTTGAGTTTAAATGCATGGTAGTATTGCTAGGGATGAAGGTGACAATCCTGGTTCTGTAACTCATTTCTAAATCTAGTCTGCTAGGCTTTCAAGTTCTTATTTGCAAACTCCAGTACACTGAGGAGTATGGAATTTCACCTGGTGAAGATAGCTTCCACGCTTGGTAGGCTTCATCTTCTCAGTGTTGGCTTACCTCTAATTTCTGTTCTGTCATCTTTCATTGCCCACAGTATCTGCCCTGGTAGCATACAAGAGTGTGGCATGGATAATCTGTATTACTTCTCTGGCCTTGTTTTTTTGAACTCTGAAGCAGTAGGAAAAGGCCTTCATTTGCATGAACAAGAGGTCCTCTAAAAATGAGGGAATGGAGGATGGGATTACTATTTGTGGCAAAATGGTCCTTCCTTAAAATTGAGCTTCACCAGCTGGCTTGCTGAAGTGATGGTGGTCTGGCGTAGATCTAAATGGAGTGGGCTATGTGTGTATATGCAAGCCTGTACATGTCCAGGGAAGTGGTATTTTGGAGCTGAGTTCTGCTTTCTTATCCTTGTGTTTGACATTCTCCTCCCACGGTGAGGGAAGCGGGCTTGTGCTTCTGTGATTCTTTGCACTAGCTTTTTATTTAATCTGGTTTAGCTAACTTGGACTCATTGCTATGCACAGAAGGATAGTGCAGCAGCTCTTTCTGTGGGAAACCTAGTGGAACATCCAGAGGAGCTCTCACACCAGTTTCCTACCCCTCTTACTGCATTTTTCAGGCCCTTTCATTTCTCAATACTTTTGCATGTGTTGTTATTTCGTTTATGCCTCTTATGTCATCTTGCTGAAATGTGTGTTGGAAGGGCTTACTTCAGTGACTATAGATAAGTTTGTTGGTCTTGTCGTAAGAGGAAGAAAGGGGTGTCCTCAGGATAAGCAAACCTGCTTTCTGTTTGCCATCAGACTAAGCTACCTTGTGCGCATTCTACCCAGTCTTGCAAAGCTGCCTTGCAAAACAGATATGGCTACCTGCCTCTCCCTTTATTTTACTTGGACAACTTGTTCTGAGGGATCTGCTCTCAAGCCCAGGATGAGCCTGGGACCATGGATTGTTTTGTATCCTCAGTGAGGGGAGTCCTTAGTGAAACAATGCAGTAGAAAAGGGCCAATTCTGGGAATCTCTGACAGATGGCAAAAGACCTAATACATTTTTTATTTTTTCAAGTATTGTTCTTGATTACTGGCTTTGGAGGAGAGTCTGAGGGCATCTGCAGGGCACATAGCTGAGGAGACAATAGACCTGATTTTGCTTTGTCATCACAAGCAGTGTGGACACAGTTTTATCAGGGACTGAAAAGATGTCTAAGTAAATGAGCAAAGCATTTTTAGAAAAGCTGAGAATATAGATTTCTGAATATTTTAAGCCTTGCACCACCTCCCTTGGAGCTGTTTTCTAGGAGCCCTTTCACTTGCCACCACAGTCTGATTTATACTTTTAATGCTTGAGCTGTAATTTGCATGTCATCCTGTGAGAATGGGCAATGATTAAGAAAACTAAACCAAGGAAAAGGTTTTAGAAACAGCTTCTCTAAGCACTGCTACTTAAAAGTCGTTCTATCAGGCAGAGGTATTTGGTGACAGAATGCTACAGGAGTGGGTTAACGATTGCACAGCATCATTGGGAAATGACATCTAAATGACCCAAACTCAATGGATGAAAGTACAAAGGAACATGTTGGGCCTGTGGGATTCTTTAGTGCATTTGCTTCAATCTTAACCTCCTGGATTAAATGTTAGAGCAAATGCCTAAGAGGCTGCTGTAATGCCAGTATCTCCCTTGGGTTGAATAGCCACAGTAAAATGGTATAGCACTGGCAAAAGCCGTGCTATCCCCCAGCAGAGCCCTAACGCCTCCTCCCTCTCTGCAAGGCCAAGGCATGTCTGTGGAGAGAAGCTGCTGATGTAAAGGCCTTTGATACCTGTGTGCCACTGGACACCGCTCCAGGAAGACAATTGCTTGGCTGTACAAACCACTGCTTTCCCCTTTTCAGGCAATTAGCTGTGGCAGGAGGGAGAGAGGAAAATCTGAGCCTGTGTAGGCAAAAGTCAGCCATGAAACTCAGTTATCTACTTTCTACTTACATTTCAGAGCTACTTATACAGGCAATCCAGCTGTCTTTACTGGAGTACTCATGAGAGTAAGTGCTTACTAGTGTGAGGGTCTCACTTTGTAAGGCATGACTCAAACCAGGTTTGCTAGAGTTGCATTTGAATCACTGCTTCGTACAAGCAGCATAAAAGGTCTCCCAACTAGGCTTTAATGTCAGATAAACCGATCAGGGATGAAAATGGATCCTGCCAGGTCTCTCTCTTCTGTGAAGTTCTTTAAATATTCAGATACTGTGAAACACAAGTACTACCTACAGAGGTTCACATAGGGCTGTGTTAGACTAGGCAGAGATACCTGTGAGGGATATCCTCTGTCATAGACTTCAGAGACTCAGGAAGCACAGAGCGTGTCTCTGTGGGATTACTAGTGTGTTACTAGTTCTTGTTCCAGGGGAGAATTGTTAAAAACCATGTCTGTGACACAGTTAGCAGTCGTGTTTAGTCAGGAATCTAAGTCAGGTACAAATCCCACACTGCTTTCTTAGCAAACAGCAGATATCCTGCCAACCCCTGTTCTGCTGTCAGCAGTGCATTGTGTGGACAGTGAAAGATATGCTGGTTGGATGGGGTAACTTGCTCAAATAGTTTTTTATGCCTGCAGCCGTGATCCAAATTCTTTTTAGCTCACCCATGCACTTAGTTCTGTTGAAGTCAGTTGCCTAAATTCATCTGTGCTATTGATCCAGAAGCATTGGCACAGCCAGCAGTTATCAGCATAGTGACTCCAGTAGTAAATCTGGCCAAGTTAAGGTACTTCCGCCACAGGATGAACAGTATATTGCCTAGTTATGATCATATATATGTAATATAAAGGATGAATTCATGCAGTGTCCCTGTACTGTTTTAGTATGGTTGAGAACAGAACCCTTCCTCCTTGAAGGTTTTGGAGTTATTCCCCTTTCTGGTGTAGATCTGGTGAGCTTTGTGTTTCTACCTCTGACTCCTACTACTGGAGTCTTTGCTTCTGTGTTTGTGCTGTTTGGCTTCAGTTTGCATTTTGCAAAAAGAGGTACACAGACCAGGAGGTCAGATTAGCAGCCTTATCGCATCTGTCTTGCTCCTGGTATCTGAGTAAGCTTTGTTCAGAGATTGATTTATCTGTTTCCACAACACTGCACAATACTATCTACCTACCAGGGAGCAAAAATGAATCCTCTTCTCACACCCTCTCCGTTACATATGCTGCTGGACACAACCCCTCATGCCTCAGCTGCTGCCTGTGGCCCCACGGACATAGCTTCCCCATCCCTCAGCCAGTGCCTGCACGGTAGAAGCCCTTTGCTTTTGACTTTTGAGATCTGCTTCTGCCTATGATAATTTTTGTTTCAGTTTGACAGTGGTGGTGCCTAACTGACGGAGTTTAACTGGGATCCAAAACTAGACTTTTCCTCCAGATTGGATTGAATACGTATTTTTATTGTGCATATGCAATTACATGCATATGGGTTATCTGCATCCTAGCTGAATGCCTTAACCACTAGTAAGTTGTTTAAAAAATAAAATCAAAAGGAGAATCATATAATTTTCCCTTTCCTTTAGGTGAAGAATAAGATTTCTGCTGCATTCTTTAGAGCTGTGGGCCTTATGTGGGCAAATGTTTTCAGACTTCAAAGCGAGGATGGGACTTTTCATTCCTGCCTTTTCAGCATCCTCTGTTGACTAGCCCCATCCCAGACTTCAGCCAAAGGTTTGATCTCTTCCTGGCAGGAGGGCAGGTCCTTACTGCAAGCACTGGCCTTGGACTCCAGATGCTAGCACCTAGGAGTTATCCTCAGTGCATCAGAGCACTTTGGAATGCAACAAAAACTGGAACTTGTGCAAGGTCACACACAGTCTCCAATTCCTGTTTCCCACAGCTCAGACTACCGTCCTAGCCAAGGTAATGCTGTACTATTCCCAAAGCAAAAGGGGCTTTGTTGCACAGGAGCTCATTTTTCTTGGAAGCTATCCACCATGACAGCTGGAAAGCCCTCTCCTGCAATACTGGAGAAGTTTGCTTCTCATTTTGTCTCTGTGGCATTTTTTGTGGGGTGATAGGGTTAATTGGTTGTTTTTCATTTGGATTTTTTATGCTGTTTTTGTATTTTATTTGGCAATGGGGCCTTACTGCCCTTTTAGAAATTGAATTTATTTTTTCTACAGCTCTCATATGCCTCTAGGATGTGAAGCTTTTGTAAATAAAAATGTATTTTTTTGTTATATAGCTCATTTTCAAGCAAGCTTTGTGTTGTAGAAAAGATTGGTGGTATTCTTTCCTGTGCATACTGAACTGAAGGCAGTGATAACACTAAAAATATCCTCAATTGAAATAGCATTATATAACCCAAAGGTTAGACTTCATTGGGATTAAAATTTGCAGTTGCTTTATAGATTCCTTGTAAGGCAGATTTCTAGTCATCCAGCCTTCTGTAAAATGAGGCTACTGATAGCTGCACAATTTTGCATCTGCAAAGCTCAGTCCCATTGGTGACTACCACAAGCCCAAACCTGCTGACGAAAGATGCTGATACCCGTTGTGCTGGTGTCAGCTGGCCAATGAGGCTCCTGTATTCCCATGTTGTTTGCGTTACAAGCGCTGCACCGGCGGTGCTGAGCAGGGACTGGGTACTGTTCACACCTCTAATAGGAAAAAACAGATTTTGCTGCACAGAGCTGTTAATCCTAAAACATGATGATAGATTGCAGGTGGCTCTGTGTAACAGATGGGATGGGAGTGAAGTATGAGGTAATAGTGAGCTGATCATGTTCAGGTTATTAAACAACCTAATACCTAACTGCTGAAATAGTTGGTGCTTACAACTTAAACAAGCAGTGAGTGGTTCGGCTTGGAAAAATGGGTGGTTGAGTAGTTGAGGTGTTAGCCTGTGTTAACCTTGGGTTTGGAAACCACATTTTTTTGGTAGTTCGATTATATAATTTCTGTGTCACATGGAGAATCCTCAGAACCCAGGTCTGCAGATTTAGGCTTTGGACTTTCAGCACCATCGCAGGGACGTGGGCAGCCAAATGCTCTGCTGGAGCCTGCTTGTGTATTTCTTCCTGGTGACCGGTCTTTTCTCCCACTTTTTAATGACCTTTTGCATCTGCTAGAGTTTGCAGCTCTCTCAAGACTTGAAGAATGTCCTTTGTTTATTCACTGCTACTATTGTAGGGGACAGTGAAAAGATTTGCAGGTATTCATTAGAAATTTCCCATCTTTCTTCTATTTAATTATTTGGCAAACTAACTTGATGTATCCTTCCTGGGATACCCCTCTGTGTGTAGACCTGAACATGTCAGCACCTGCACTGAACACTTCGTTCTCATCTACTCCAGCTTGGAATACACAAAACCAATAATCTTTTATTTTAGACCTGTGCCAGCCTGATCCTCTTCCTGAAATAGATCCATCTGGCTCAATGCATTTTCATTCAACAGAAAATTAATTCTGGAACGGAAGTGGCTTTTGTAATGCTGGTATCCAGTGGGGTTATATGTAAAATCTTCTGTTTTCTGAAAGAGTCAGCTTGGTATGGTTCCCATATTCACAGCCTTGTTCCCATTTCAGGCTGCAGAGAGCCCTCTTAGATGAGGTCACGAAATTAAGAATTTCTTCTGTGATTCATTCTGAACCTGACCTGCCTAATAACTGGGTTCTTTGTCTCCCTCTTTCTGTCACACATTAAAAAGTTCACAAAGTGAGATTTTTAAGTCTTTCTTGCACAGTGAGAAGAGTGAACAGAAGATACTCAGAAATGGTAGAGAAATATTCATGAGAGAACAAAGACATGGCCTAACTTTGAAGCTGGGATGGTGCAGCCTGGCGTGCCAACAGACAGCAGCTGAGTGATGCAGCCCTCAGAGAAGGCGTGGATCATTGCAGAGGGCATTTCTGCATATGTTGCAGGATTTGTTGTTTAGGCATATCTCAGCTTTTAATCATACTGACAAGAAGCTGGAGAAAAAATACTGCTGTCTTAGAGACACAGTAGAGGTTGTGGAAGAAAGACCAGTGAAATACTTTGTAAAATTCTTCTTATTAAAGTTGCTTATAGTTGATGAAGTAAGCATGGGACTAGTGAACTGGAGTCGGGGTCTATGCATGAGTCATGACAGGACTGCTCTAGCCCTAAGGTGAAGTGGAGTTCTCCATTGCAGCACAATGTACAACAAGTTATTCTGGGAAAGCCCGTAACACAGTCTGACAATTCATGTTAACGTAGATTGTTGATAACTATTCTGGACCAGAATTTCAAGTGATGAAAACTGCCTCTTACGTAGCCTACTTACGGCACTATAGTAGCAAGATCAGGATCCTGTCCCAAAGGGCAGGACAGCTATGCAGGATCAACACCAATTAGGTGTGAGTAGGTGGTGCTCTGTGTGATGGTAGGCTGAGAGATCCTCTGTACGCTGTACTATCACAAACCAAAACTGTGTATTTCTCAATAGAAATTTATTTTAGAAAAAGAAGTCAGCATATGATCTTTTGGTTTTGTCCCTGAACTGGAAGATGTCTCTAGTCTGCTTGATGGGTGGTATTCCATGCCTATGGCTTCTTTGTGCTGGATATGAGTGTCTCAGGATATGGTTGTGAAAATAGAGGTTTTTTAATTTTCAAAAGTATTTTGACAGATACTGAACTGACAAATTCCCTGTTAAAAAAAAAAGGTTTTGTTTGATACTCTGCTGATGAGGCTGTATGGATTTGGGATCATACATTGTTTTATAGTCTTTTGAAAGGTAGTGAGGGAAAAGCACCCCTACTGTAAACAAACAGAAGGATTAATAAATGCCGGGGGATACAGGCAGAGTTGCATGGAGTGGTGTGTCCTGCTGGCATGGTGCCTCGGCTCTAAGTCTGTGTCTCTCGCTTCCCAAGGGAAGAAGCGCTAATTTAGTGAGTCAGGCATTTCCATGTGAATTTTCTTTAACATGATATCTTTACAGGGAAAGTAGCTTTAAAAGGGGTCACAGACATACCTCATTATTTCATTAGGAATCCCCTAATCTGTGACCAAAAAGCATGCTGTATTATCACTTAACCTGGTTCTCATCATTGCCACTAACACCTGACAAGAAGCATGTGTAAGCTCACAGAAACAGGAACTGGGGGCTAAAGGAGCAGCTTCAGTGCCAGCTTTTGAGAAAATATTTAGAGCTGCTGAAATACAAGACCTGAGATTCATTTCCAGGTGTGCCTTTCTTTTGCGCTTTAGCTGTGGTGCCAGCTCATCTCTCTGCTCTTTTTCTTCCCCTCCCCTTATCTGTGTCCTCTATTTAACTGAGGAGGTCTGAGTCCATACTAGTCTGTGCAGCTTCTTACATCATGATATTGCTAATCAATGATACAAATAACAGCCAGACAACCAACAGACCTAGATATCCAGTAATTACCACAATTAATTCTAAAAATAAATATTTCGTTTCTTGAGCAGCAGAAGCAAGAAAGCTGACTTCCTTGTAGGTTGGTATCCTAAAGGTGAATTCTTGGGTGGGCTCTAATAGCTCCAACAGGTCTCTTGTATTTGATCATTCACTGAATGTCTTCTCTCAGTAGTAACATTTTAATGCCACTTTCTTCCCAGAAGAAACTGGGAACTGCAACTTCTGTGACACTTACAGCAATGTGATTTTTTGAGGCCTCTGACTGTCTGCCAAGCTTTGGCTGAAATTAGACACAGTCCTCAAAATGTAGCAAGTGGAGGTGAGGGGAGGGTATGAGAGAGAGAAGTAGACTGATAGACAAATGCAGACAGCATGATCCCGCAAACTGTTTTTTCATAGCAAACCAGGCTAAAAATCATATTGGTGACAAATGAGATTTTTACTCATTTAAACACAAACATGAAAATCAAGTTCTTGGCTTTTAAAGCAACCAGACTCCGGTCTTCACATTGAATTCCTTTGCTTGCTCTGTTAATTGGCAATATGTTAACGCAAGCATTTTTTCTCTGTTTTCCTGCTTACTTCAGTTAATAGCTACAGCAGCATGAAATTTCCCTGACACTACATCAGTACAGCAGGAGAGCCTCCTTTATTTTCAGCTTCCTAAAATGGCAGACTTGGGTCCCACCAGCTTGTCTCATTGCCTTTCAGCAGTCACTGAATAAATTAAACGAGGAGCAGATAAATGATCTTATACTGCTCTTTGCTAGGCAGTGTGAAGCATGCTCTGCTGCTCATCTCATCAGATATCCTTCATGGCCCAGGTGCTCAGCATTGGCTTTCACTGGGACCATTCGGTGCTGGAAAGCTCTTTCTGCTTATGGGAAACATGGCTCTGACCTGAAGTTTATGCATAACCGGATGGCACATCTGCTTTGTGTCCTTGAAGAGTGATGAGTCCAAGCCATAAGCTCAGACCTCAGTTTTCTAAAATTCAAATTCTAATTCATACCTGTCTCTTCACTGAAGGATCTTCTCCTGTATAAAAGCCCCTTCTATCACTGTCTTAATTTCTCTCTCTACTGTGTAATTGAACATCTTACAACGTAGTCATAAGTACAAACCTGAGACACATCAGGGGATGGTAACATTCATTCTTTTATGGCTTTTCTGCATAAAGTAAAGGAAAGCGTGAAGAAAAATTGAGTCTCTGAAACTTGAATTTGTTTTTATGTTGCCTTGGTGGAAACCAGATAAGCACTGTTGCAGTCAGGGGCCTTAGGAAGGTAAATTGGAGAAGTCTGATCCACAAAAACTTGACCCTTGTCTTTATATATGATCTGAATTCTGTATGCATGTGATGATAGCTTTAAACATGCTCTGTAGGTGGATCAAAGCAGCATGTTGTTACCAAATGCACCCCCACTTTTTCAAACAAAGCCCACTTTGTCTTGCAGTGAGTTTGTCAGGGCGTAAACTAGCCATAGGTCACAGTCAATTCCTAAATACCAACACACAATGAAGCCAATCTTGTTAATAATGAATCAGGTGTTATAGCAGTGCTGTTTTTTAAAGTGCTTGTAACAGTGGATCGTAGCTTTCCTGCTCCTGGAAGTCTGAGTCAATTTATCTTTATATCAACAATAAACTAGAAAGGGCAGAAATCAAAGCAAGCAATGTTTTTATTACCGCTTTTAAATAAAACATTGTGCCAATATTTTTTCCCTAACATTGCATCTTTATTTTCTCAAATTTATTGACAGTTGCTATTTATCTTCATTTCTCCTTTCTTTTGCAAAACTATCTCATCCTTTGATTTACTTCCTCCAAAGAATAAGGTACCTAATTCTTTTTATTTTTCCCTGATAAAACCCTGATTAATTGTATGTTACAAGCTACCCATGTGACATTTTGTCTTTCATTTCTAAATAGGCTTTCTTTTATGGATTTCAAGAGGGAACACTTTCCTCTCTAGAGCCAAAACCAAATCCAGGCTCAACATTTCCTTAAACAATAGAAAGGCACTTCAAAACCAAGTGTGGTTTTCAGCACTGTGGACTCCTTCTGCTCCTCTGTGAGCAGGAAAGAAAATCAGACCCTTAGTTGTGGCACATGCTCTAATAGATCTGCTAGAAATGTAGCTGCCAATTTATCTCATCAATTAGAACTCTCTGCATAGTAACTTTCTTCAATCACTGTAGCTTCAAAACTGCCATAAATTGTTGATTTGAAGCATTTTGGTTTAAACGCTGGATTCTGGACTGTGTTTTTGCTGTTTCAAATGTGTCCTGGTTTTGGTTTTGAACTGACTTGTCCTGCTGGTATAAAATTAAATCATATGTGTATTGAGAGGTTGATAGCAGGAGGCACTGCAGCCTGGCATCGACAAGCAATGAACAGCTGTAGGGTATGTTGACGTGAGATATGAAAATAAAATGAAAGAAGGGAAGAGGAGGAAAAGCAGAGATGCAAGTTCTATCTCAAACCAAATTGCCAAGCCAAACTCCCTGAGAAGTGTCAAAGATGTGCCTGAAAAAGAAGCCCACAAACACAGTTCAAGAAAAATACACATATTTACGGATGTAAAATAGGCAGTCTGTCAGGAAAAAAGTATGTTTTGAAGCCAGCCATCCATATTGCTGTGTAATAATGCAAAAGAAAAGTATGTCACTTTTAAAGAGCCTAAAAGGCAGTATCACACTGAAAGGAAAACGGCGGAATCACGGCGCTCTCTGGCTCCTGTCAAAACTGATACCCAAATTAACTGGTTTTCAAGTGCAGGCCCTTGACGAGATCTGATGGAAGTATTTGAACTCTCATATCCTCAGTGGCAGCTGATCTCTTCCTACCGTCTGTTCCCAAGGAGAAATGCCCGATGATAAGATTGAGAGGCAGCAGATAGAGAACCAGCACTGCTCTGACAGAACTGGGGACCTTTTCAGTCATTTGATTCTCTCATGGCCAACAAAGACACCGGACAGTGACTCTTGGAGCATGGAGGGGAGAACAGTGGGCATAGACAGCAGGTCTGTAGGTGTTACATTGTCTCTTTATTGTAGTTGCATTGCTAGAGGTGAACTTGCTGAGTAATTTCAGAGCTGTGGAAAATGGAGATCCTTGAAAGTAGTTTCAAGCGTGATGTGATTTTGAGTTCCAGCAGCTACTATGGCTGGGCTTAGTGCTGTCATCTCTGCTGTGTAAAATGGGTTGAACAACCAGGAGCTTTTCAGTCATACAAATGGCAAGTGTTGTATGTGACTTTGTTATTGGGAAAGCTGCCTGTGTGATTATGCTAGTTTAATTTAATAGCAGACTGTTTAGGTAAATGAGCAGGGAGGCATATGAATGTTTGCAAATAATGTGGAGCATGATTGCAAAATGATGCTGCAGGAGATGGGCTTGTCTGGCCCCTGTCGAGAGCTCACCAAGCACCCTTCAGCAGGGAGAGAAGAATCTTGCTTAGTCTTGGACACAATCCCTCTGCGACAGAGCAGTCCCAAGGGTGCCTGACTGAAACCTGGGCTGAAAGGAAGTAATTTGGCAGGCTTGGCAAAGTCAGATGTAATACAGCCTTTGGTTAGTTTAATATCAGCACAATAGAGTCTAGAGTAGTACAAGCCTGTGTAGGACCTGAAGTTAGATAGATATGCTTTTTTTTAGATTCCTTGTATTTAAAGATCATTTCTTCCTTATGGAACCTAACCCTGTGGGATTTACTGCTGTAGTTGAGCTGGTCTGAGAATAGGCCAGTCAGGCATATCTCATCCAGAACTGCATCAGAAAGCAAAGGGGTATTTTTAATGGTTAGAGACATGCAGTCAGCTCTGAAGGTGCAAGAAAATGTCATTGCATCCAACAGCATCTTTTCAGCTGTGGGCTCCATCCTGTCAGACCTTGGGTCAGAACTCCCTTCCTGCAACGGTCTGCTGCTTCCCTTCCCTACCTGCGATTCACACAGCCAAACTCCTTGTTCTTCAAAAGATATTTTCCTCACTTATGAAATGAAAGCCCTTTAACTTGGCTTGGAGCAGCTTGTTCCTGAATCTAACTAAACAGTCCCAAAGTTTTAGCTCTTGTACCTTGGAGCTTTTCAAGGAGAACTCCTTTTCCCTTTCCTAGTGGCTCTGTTATTTTAATGATCACTTTCCCCAGGAGTTCTCACCTCTGTTTCCCTGGAAAGAATAAAGAAAATCTAATACATTGATACAGATGATCCATTTCATGTGAGTCAGTGGCACTCTGACTGTGACAGTACCAGAGAATTCATTGCTGCAGGAGGCCATTGAATCCGCCGATATTAGTGGCTGGGCTTTTAAAGGCACTGGGTAGTTTTAAGCCCTATTTCTACCTGTCTGAGTTAAGATAATGAGGGTAATCTAATATTATGCTTCAGGGTTTTAGTCACCTGCCTGTGGTGTTCAGAAGGGAACTCTGCTTCCAGGGACTGTGCAGAGTTTAATTGGCAAGTATTTCGTTTCCTCTGAAGCCTCGGGTACTGGCTACTGCCAGAGGCCAGATACCAAACTGGTGACACTCAAATTTTGTCTCCTTTCAATATTAGTGGTCTGCCAGGCAGCTACACCAACATTTCAGCTCCGCGCCCCCCCCAACTTCAGATTTATGCCATCACCAGAGGAGGTGTTTTCTGGCTTTCCTCCAAAGCCCTGAAGAGAAGAATCTATTTTATAAGTTTCATCAGCACAAGCCACAAGTCAGCTGGGATTTTAAAATTTCTAGAAGAATCTTGGCATCTGTTATTTATTTAAAGAAAACAAACTGATCTTTCTCTGTGAATTATATTTTTGATCATTAAAATGAAAATTAAAAAAAATCAGAATCACACATATATAATTTAAAATTAGGCATATGGGGTAGGTTCTTTTTTTTGTTACTCAAAATTTAAGTTTAAAAATATATCACACAGGTCTCCCTTATTTAAGGATCCTTGTTCTTTAGGAAATTGATTTTATTTATATCAAGGCTCTGACAAAACTCTGGCATCTCTCTTATTACCTGTAGGTTTGGGATCACTGTCCTACCTCACAAATGGGCTTTTGTCTTCATCTCCAATAGTCTGTGTAGTGCCTATTTCTTGGTCCTCCCAGTCATCAATCTGTTTATCTCCTCCTGAATTATCTATTGTAATTAGAATACATTTTCTCATCTCGAGGGGAAACCAGCTCCAAATGAGTATTCTATAAAAGCAATTACTTTTGATATTAGATATCTGTACATAAAAACACAGTATTTCTTCCAATTAAAAAGCACTAATGAATTTTGTATCTAGAGAGGCAGTAGCCTACGCAATGCTACTGTTCTGCTAAGCCAATGAACAAAAGATTAGGCCTGTAAGAGGGCTAATGAAGCCAGCAGTGGCACATGTGAAACACATTTGAATAGCAGGTCAGAGAGAGAAAATTACTTTGCAAGGACCTGTTTTCCTTTTTTTCCCCAGCAGGCCTCTTTTATGCGTCTATGGACTTGGTCATTCTCCACATTGTGCCAAGATAACTAACAGTTTTTCCTACTGTGCTTGTCTTTTACACCTGGCCCTCCATAGAATCTGTTCAATGGGATAGGAGAGAAGATCCTCCAATGGGCTATGAAACAACTTGTTTTCTTGCTGTTATGACAAGGATGAAATCCTCAAGGCCGCTGTTGTACTGCAACCTCTGCCTCTCCTACTGATCCATGTCATCTTGTTGTCCTCTTCACTGATGTTTTTTTTTTTTGCATCTGTTTCTTGTCTTCAACATTGATGGCGAGCTCTTTGGGGTAGGTACCGTCTTTCTGGGCTCATGTAGCATCTGTTACAATGGTGTCCTGAATCTGGACTACATGTTATGAAAACACTAAGAAAAAAAGCTGTTCTGGCCAAATCCTGTCCTGGTAAGGCTTCCTATAAAGGGTTTAAGGATTAATACATCAATGTGATGGGGCAGAGTGTGTAGGATAGAATAAGGGTCAGCTTCCAGCCCAGATGCTGATAACAGCCCAGAGCATTTTTATGGCATTTTCCATCTGATGAACTTTGAGCACTTGACAGGTATTTGTAGGCTGTGCCTCAGAGTGCTCTCTGCAACTAGGAGATGTCCCCATTTTAAAATAGAAGAAACATAGAGCAAAGCACATAAGGGACTGGAGATTAGTCCTCTTTCTAGAAAATATGTCTTAATCTCCATCATATCCAAGGCTCCTGATTCTACACTCTCTCTGCCTGACTAGCTTCTGTGGGCAGAAAAGGAACAAGCCTCCTACAGGCAGAGCTGCCAAATCACTTCATCCCTTCACTGCTGGTCAGCAGTCTTCTCACAGATAAATGTCTTACAGGATTGTCAGCCGTCTGTGGATGAAGGGCAGGAAACACTATCTCAGGCTCCCACTTGAACAGACAGAAGAGTCTGGAGATGAGGTCAAGGTACAAAAACACTGCACCACCTAGAGACAAAAATTTGGACATTGAATGTTTCAGCTTTACAGGTTATTGTGCTTTTTTCCTTTACCAAACCATCAGCCACAGGATACTGTTTGCCTTCTCCCTGGTATATACTCAGAGATGCTTGGGTCTGATACTGGATAGTAGGGGACATAAATCTTTCAAGCAAGGATGCAGCAAACTTGATTACAACTATAAAAAATAGGACTGTATTTTGGATTTCAGATAAATGGAAGTGCTGGAGTCATTTAAATTGGATGGGGCTTTGTTTGTTGCTCTCCTTTTTGCAGAGAGTTGGAGCCTGTGTCCCCGAGGAGTGCTATTTGGTGAATGTTTCTGTATGTAAAACTAAATCTCATCCACACACAGAATTCCTTCTAGCTCAGAAAATAAGCACCTTTGATATGGACAAAGTTCAGATCAGTTCCCTGGGCAGCAAATCTTATATATTATGTAGGCTTACTGCAGGGTGGTGGCAGGAGAAACTGATTTGGGATATGGAAAGCTGGGATATGCAGAAATTAAGGGCCAGGCTCTGTTTAACATTTAGATTGAATCATGAGCCAGATACTACTGACTCCTCATGCTGCATACTACTGTTTGCAAAGTTGACTGAAATAGTGACAAATAGTGAATTTGTTTCAAATAAGATTTTTTTCTGGATATTGTTGATTATTGCACTTGCAACTGCAAAATGCTTTTACTTTTCCAGGTTTAATTTTGGTGCACTGAGCTACCAATGCATTCAGCAAATTTATGCCTATGGAACAAAACAATTTTTTTTTATTCTCCAAGGCAGTAATCACAGAGAGACACTCTTTAGCTATGGTCATTTTTTCATTAGCCATAGTTTGTGCAGTATTTCTGGGAGTCAATGAAAGAGGCAGATATCTGGTTTTGGCAAATTTTTACATAGGGCCCTTTGGCAAAAATGAAGCATACAGCATGGGAGAGGGAGGAAAAAGAAAGCACGGGCTGTTAAACTTGTTCAGCTTTTTGGCAGAGTCAGGGTAGTATCATAAGATGGAGAAGAGAGAAATGCCATTCTACATGGGATGTCATATGATAGGTAATACCTATTAGCTTCTAGGTAACACCATTACCAGATAGGTAACACCATTAGCTTCTGCTGACATCACAGGGCATCACTGGACAGAAGATGCTTCAGCTTTTGCCAGAGCAGGTCTGTGTTAGAAACTGAGGGAGGCTGCTTTTTAATTCCCAAATTAACCGCAACAGGACAAGAATTCAAGTAGTCACTGGTTTTGATTTTCTGGCTCCACCACCATATCTTGTGCAATCCTGGGATGTTCCTTAACCTTTCAGAAGATCATTTCTGCCCAGAGGCGGATGGGACGACTCCTTCCAACCTCCCGGGGCTTTGGGAGTCCAACCTCACTGGTCTTTGGGGGGCACTGCAGTATTTCAGTCACGGTTGCAAAAGAGCTCCAAGTACCATAACTTTCTGTCAGTGGGCCCTGCTTTGTATTCAGTAGCCCAGAGAAAGGGCATCTGAACCAATACAAGCTGGTGCAAAAACATCATCCTGGAGCACCTCAAGGGATAAGGTATCCCAGGAAGAAGGGTTTTGTTTATCTCTGAAAAAGAGATCTTTTTCTGATACTGAATCTCAAGCCCAAAATTGGCTGCTTTTGTAATGTAGTAAGTACTTGGGTGCTTTTTATCCAAAGATTTCCAAGCATTTTGTAAAAGTAGTTACTGCTGCCATTTTGTAGCCTCTGTATATCCATTCTTTGTCAAACCATCTGCCTGGTGGGACTCAGCAGCTCAATTTGGAATTGAGACAAAGGTTATGGCACCTTTTCTCTCAGCTGTAGCAACTGTGCCCCGTAGGGACTTGCTTAGCCTCTCCAGGATGTCTCCTCTAGCACCCAGTTTGGGCACTGAACTGATCAGCTGATCAGAGTGTCCCTGTGCTGTGCTAGGTGTGTATGAGAGGCAAGGCACTCTTTATGTGATTGAGCCTTTCTCTGTGTAAACGTGTTGTTTTGGAAAAGTTGTTCCTCTTAGTTATTTTTAGGGGTCACTAAAATGGAGCTATAAACAGCAAGACAACCGGTGAGCTGTGACCTTTTGCTCAGTGTTGAACAGCTCACTCATATTGCTCTTTCTTCCTCCACCTCCAACCAGCTTCTTTTCTTGTGCACCTACTTTGCTGTAACATGTACTGTTAACTCCTGAAGGAGGAAGACCAATTTTTTTCCTCCATGCCTACAGATATGCCAGTCAGTGAGGCTGACCGACAACTTCATCTGAAGTTTCTAGTTGAAACAGAATGAGATTGCAAAATTAGCACAATACAGTAACTCAAGATGGAAGCATTAGGGCTGATTCATTAGACACAACTAATTTAATACCTGCTTCCAGAAGGGTGGGTTTGTATAGAACTAACTTAAAAAAGTGTTGTAAGATGAGTCTTGTTTTAGCTATGTTACTGAACCTATTCTAGAGGCTATGAACCTTTTTCTTCTCTTTCACAAGGTACAACTGGAAATGCTAAAAGTCAGCCTTGTCAATCTATGTAGAGTTGCTATTGCCCTGGATTCTTCTTTTTTTTTTTCTTGGTTAAACTAGGATCTAAAGATTTGTATTGCCTTAGAAGGTATGCAGGGATGTTTTCAACTGAGAAATCAGAATTGGAAAAGAAGGAAACAACTGTTTTGCTGATGAGTTTTATGTAGAAGTGTTTCAGGAGTTGCAGGTAAAACTGCTGGGTGACTATGCCAGATTTTTTAGAAGGAAATGTTTGATTCCCTTCTTTTAAGGTGCTAGGAACCAGAATACTTCTGTGTAGGTATTCAAGAGTGCAGGTGGTCTAAGTGTAGCTAAAGCTCAAAAGCTTGGCTTTGGAGCCCTTCCCAACCTAAGACTGAGACAAGGACAGCAAGGGCATTTCAGAGATTTTTCAGTAGTAGTAGTTCTGTCAGTGCTTACCAAATCTGGTGGTGTTGGTGATGGAGCTGGCCCTCTTGTGATTGTGCATAGCATCCCTGGTACCACCTGGGCAGACTTCTGGTGGTAGAGGGGTGAGGTGTGGGAGCAAAGCCACAGCTGCTGAAGTGGGGGTGACCTTGCCAGAAGGGGCAGGAAGGCCAGGAAAAAGCTAAGAACAGACCTGTACTATTGTGAATGTGGGTGTATAATTGTTTTTGATTGCTTATTTTTATTTTGAATTGGTAAAAGGTTTATTATGTCCGAGAACCTTGGCTGAACCTGATTTACAGCTGCCTGTAATTGTGTTGCAAATAATAAAAAGAAGACAGTAAAATAATCACAGATGTAGTTTGATCCTGTGTTTGCCATACTTTCTCACATAAACCTCTTTAGTAATTTTCCCATTGTGACAGGGTTTATGGTAAAAAATAGGTGGTCACTTTTCTTTCCAGAAAATTATGCGTCCTGCAAAGTAATTAATCTCGTTAAGAAACTAAGACTGGATATTTCTGCTCTCCATTCTCCCAGCAATGTCTGTCTTACACAGAAATCTCTGCAGAGAGAGCAATAAATTTGAAATGAATGACAGACACTAATTATTTGTGACCTCATTGTCATCTGCGGCGTTGAACTGGGTATGACTGATCCCAGCGTATGGGCTGTAGATCTTTTCAGTCTGAAAATTTAAAGAAAAGACAGCTTCAAAAATAGCAGCTCACTGGGCATCGCCGCTGTTGTTCTCCGTCCCCTTTTTGCACATCACCATTTCAGAGCTGGCAGCATGATTTCAATCCTTTGCTCTGGCACAGGGTTACACTATCAGCAATGCTGGTGGTACCCTGCCCACAATGGCTTCACAAGCCACGGAAAAATGTATGAAATAGGTGCTAGTTAGAGCCACAGAGAGGTAACTTAAAGACAAGAGGAGGGTCCAGAAGTCTGCAGCAAGCTTTAAAAGAAGAAGAAAACAGAAAAGTGCTCTCATCCGATCTGCCTTGGTTAAAACCCAGATATATGCTGGAAGTTGAACCAGAAGCACTTCTCCATCTGTCTTTTTGTTTCATACTGCTCCTCGTCACTGTAGGACCTGAACACCCAGCATATAAAATCAGTAGCAACTGTCTCTCTGCTGCATAGCGGTTTTTCGAGAAGTGTATCCCTTTCCCTGTTGTTCCAGTAGGCGAGACCCACGGGAGTGAATGCTCCTATGGGCTGTCCCTGAAGGCTGGCTGGGTTTTTGCTGAGCAGAAAACAGCCAAGCTGTAAGGCTCAAATAACTTGTTTGCTGATTCCCTGTTGTCCTGGTTTCAGCCAGGATAGAGCTGGTTTTCTTCACAGAAGCTAGTGCGAGACTGTGTTTTGGATTTGGGATGAGAAACTGTTGATAATGTGCTGATGTTTTGGGTTGTTGCTGAGCAGTCAAGGACAGTCCAGCTTCTGGCAGACCACCTGTGCATCCTGTGGGAGCACTGCTGTAGAGTATTCTGCTCCTCCACGTCTGCTGTTCCCGTGACTGGCCTGCTGACAGGCCTTTGAGGAGATGGTTCTGCTCTATGGTCCCAGATTGTTGGGCACCCCTCGGATCAGGGCCCAGAGGATGTGCTGGAAGGTGTGTCTTGTTCACCAGCAGCCTCTGCCTCAGCCAAACTTCAGGACGCTGTCTCCCAACAATTCCTGCCTCCCAATTCCATCTCTTAAGACTGACCTTTTTTTGAGAAGATGCTGCTGAACTGATGCCCCTTTTCTGTTTTTTCACAAAAGGCTGACCAATGCAGGTAACTGGATTTGGGGGTTAGTGAGCTATGATCTTTACTTAGGTAGTCATGGGGGAAAGCACTCTTGTTGAGGAGACATTTGTTGAAGCAGTATGTAATCCTCTGAGATGAAAAATGCTATGCAAATGTTATCCTGTGTGAGACATAGTTACATTGTGTCTAGCTAACCAACCGAGCATTGAAGAACATTGCCTGTAATTGGTGCATTTAACACACACACACACACACAAATATATAAAATATACTATATTCATTGTTCCTAAGAACTTCTAGAGATACTTTAGTGCTTTTCTTGCAGAATGAAGCAATGAGATATCATTTATTTAATTGCTGCTCTATATTGGTCAATGTTACTGCATTGCTATAATAACTGTCAGTCAGACTAGACTACAATTTGAGTAATGAACGGGAAAAAAACCTCACAGCAATATGTTCTGAGAGAAAGTCAGACATATGATGACTCTTTCCTAGAGCAAAATCAGATTATCAGCATGAAGAGCTAGAATACCAGATTTAGGAAAAAAGATATATGAAATAATTGTAATTATGCATGGTTTTGAAGGCTATCTAACTAATTCTCTCATAAGCAAAATAGAAAACAGTGGGTTGAAAATTTCATTCCCCTGTTGGTTGTGCCATAAAGATGCAAGTGTTTTGTTCTGTAAACTGCAAGAGCATATAGTATAAATGAAAGTTTTCAACTACTGGAATCAAATCCTTGCTTAAAGTCACATGAGCACACCACATCTTGAAGTCTCTTTCATCAAAGCAGGTCAGTTAACTTTAATGAAGTCATCTTCAGATTGCTTTGATGTAACATCAGAACCTAGCCCAGATGATTCCAAATGATCTGCAAATAAATTTCCACATTGCAGTCTTTCAAGGACCTAGGCTTTCTGAAGTGTCTAGTTTTCTGGATTCTTTAACTTCTAAAAGGCCAAATTTGATTCCCTTTTAATAAGGCCTACCTGTGCTTTTTTTTTTTTTTTTCCTGAGAGAGAACTGCTGGCTTTTCTCTGAAACTGAGCTCCCCTTTAAGACACCTTATATTGGGCAAGTAAAGCAGAGGCATGCAGCATCACTGCTTGCCTCTGTCTTTTAAGCAATGTTCTTCTTTTAAGTAGT
Organism: Phaethon lepturus; assembly: GCF_000687285.1. Lineage (NCBI taxonomy): Eukaryota > Metazoa > Chordata > Aves > Phaethontiformes > Phaethontidae > Phaethon > Phaethon lepturus. The sequence goes on from NW_010515545.1 coordinate 26,556, forward strand.
GTCTTTTAAGTCTAAGACTGTATCATGCAGGAAAATTAGGCTGCTGTGTTTTTCCTTCTGGGAGGGGGAGACATCTAGAGTCTCAGACATGTAATTTCTTGAGCAAGGACTAGTTGTCAGGCCAGGGGTGGTAACATTAGGCCCTTCTGTTCTAATTTTTCCAAAGGAAGCAATATTAAATACTAAAGCTAGTCAGAGTGCCCAATAGCCTCTCATCCTTAATTGGAACAAAAGGGACAAATGTTACAATTTCCTTCAAAATGAAGGTCCCTAAAATATTTTCAGGAATATTTAATGTGTATTGAAGTGTTTCACTTAGTAAGGTAAAAGAATTTTTATTGTTTGAAATCACTAACTGCAACACAACTCTTAAAGAGTTTTAGTCATGTATCAGCAGAAACTATGACTGTCTTGTTCTCCACTTTTCTTACAGAAAATTGTTTCATTAGAAAATTCAAGTAGTCCTTCTTAAATACCCCAAATACCATAATATCATATTTTTTGCTTACAGCTTCTTCCTTTGCATGACCCAGTTGGAGACATGATTAAATCAGTTCCTAATTGTGAGCCTCCCTTGTGCTAGTTTCTCTCTGTCCCTGCAGAATGCAGATGTATAACACCAGCTGCAGGTTGATCACTTGATGTTAACCCAGTTGTTTATGATGGTTGCTGCAAGCAGGGATGGAAGGTTCTCGGACATTTTTGAACCAGTTTTAGTGGAAGAAAGATTTATAAGGTACATTTCTACAAAGAAATGTGAGCAATAAAGAAGAGTTGTTTGTGATGTATGAAGTAAATCTGCCCAGTTTTTAGGGGCAAGAATACTGTTTTTTAAGAGATCACGTTAGGCTAATGTTAGTCATTCAGAGTAGGAACTCTTGGTGTGTTTGTACATTAATTAACTGTAGGCATCATAATATTTGTAGTAATTAAGATAGAACCAGTCAGGACTGCACAAGAGGATGGTAACCTGTGTCATAACTCCTATCCAGACTCAGCATGCTCAGTTGTGTCTCTCACTAAGCAACAGTTCAACACAGTGCTATGATTTGGATTTGTCTCTGAGTTAATTACTACCAGTGTAAGACAGCAGGAAACTTTGACTAGTGAGCTAGCTCCTATTGGCCACAAGTTTGGACAGCAGAGACACAACTCTGTTCTCCCATTTACCTGAAAATACAGCTGCTCAGAATTCATGTGGCCAGCCTGAGATCACAAGGCTGACTCTTACCCCCTCTACTTCTGCACAAAGGAGAAGCATGGCTGAGACAAGCATGCAAAAACTTTCTAAATGCTTCTGCACATACCTGAAGACAATTTCATTAATTCAAGAATGATATGAGGTGTTAATGAAAGCTATGTAAGTATTTGAAATATATTTAAAATAATTATAATAATCTCTGGAAAGCTTTAGCTTTTTTGCAGTTGTTCCATCAGGTCCAAATTCTCTAGGGTTTAGTGGCTCGTGCTGGTAACTCCTTGTGATTTATTGATTTATTTTTTAGCAGAAAGGTGATGAGCAGGAATAGGCCCTCTGCCATCCTGCTGGCTCATCTCAGTCCAGCTGAACTGATTCCTTGCATTGTCCTTGTACATCTTGAGACAGGACATGAGCACTTTCCTATTTGTCTTCTGGGTTAGTTCCATACCTTACTGAAGGAAAACATGTTTGGAGGGGAAGACAGCATAGCTGGCCTGGGAGGAAGAATAGTAATTAAAAAGCAGGAGGCCTATGCTTTACTTTATCAAATGTTGAGGGATCAAAGGTGGTCCAAGATCCTAGTTTGGCAGTGTGACTGACTGAAGAAGAGAGCTGTCTACTGATACCACACTCCCTTGCCTTGAGCATACCTTTCATTTTTCCTGGCATTTTGTTTCACTTACAGCTTTGAAAAAGTTCATTATTGATTAAGCATCAGTATTAATCCCAGTGTCTCAGTGTTTTGGCCTTTTCTCTCTGTGTCCCAGTAATACAATACCCCAGACAAAGATGCAGTTTTGAAGCTTCATTTACTTTTCCCTCACGGGTGTGCAGGTTTCTGCTCATGCCTCTGTTCAGTCTCCCTTGCTACTAAGACCTGGAGTTCACCTCCCACACAAACCTATGATGAGACCATGGTAGTGTGAGGCTCTTTTTTTTCCTTCTTTTCAACAACTCAGGTTCGAATGCTTGGAGCTGGCTGAATTTTTCAAAAGCTTGGCCATGCCAAGAATGTTTTTCTGTAGGGCATCCTTTTTTTCTTCTTCTGCCCTCCTCCTTCCTGCTAAGACTCATGGCTCACTGAGACAGTTGAGCATTTCAGTGCATGATGATGAGGAACATGAAGAAGATATCAAAGACATAAACACAAGCAAGGTCTGTCCTGACTTGGGATCACTGTTTACAGTATGAGGTATGTATTTTTGTAGGCAATGTCTGAAATTCGGTACCAAAATTCCCGAATACTGCAGGTACACAGTCCTTCTATGTTCAGGCAGACTGTTTGTAGTGTTGCCCTTAACATTAACACAGGATTTTCTCATAAGCACCTACAGTAGAAAATGCTGCCTTTATTATTTCAGGCCACTAACGAACCACTGTCTCTCTGTTCTGTCCTGTAATTAAGCAGAGATGATGATGGAGCTGTTACAAGTGAGGACAGTGTTAGCAATGAGGTGCAAGAGAAATTCCTTCATGAGAGACTAAAATGTCCAAAACCTTACTGTGACTTGGAGAAGCCAGTCCCAGCTTTGTATTGCCTTGTGTGTCTGTTACTAACAAATGTTGACAGTTTCTTTCTGTCTTTCTCTTTAATTGTTTGGTTGAAATAATGACATTTTCCTCTTGAAAAATTCTTAATTTGACAAAAGTTGAGCAGGTCAAACACTAATTGTTTTACTCTGCGTTATAAATGATTTGGTGGATAGTTGCACATTTCTATATGGTATCTCCAAGCTATTATAAATAACTTTTTCACTTACAATGACTTGTTGATACTGAGTCTTTTGGAAAGGAAAGCTTTGACATTAAACACAGGATATTTGAGGAGTTTATTTATGAGAATTCAGCACCAAGTTAAATGCCTGTTGCCATGGAAGAAATTCTTGGCCATATGATCATATGGGTATTTTTTTATGTTGGTTTGGTTTTGTTTTTCATGTATTTTTTGAGTTGAGCAGTAATATACCGGTGAATGAAACCTGCAAAATGCATTGTTTTGCATTATCTCAGCACTAAACAATGTGGGGCTAATCATTTTAGCTCAAGTGTGTACAAACTTTCTGATCCTATCAGCTGTATAGAGCTGAGTATCTTACATAATATACATATTTTGTTCATCAGAGATCTGAAGGGCAGAGGAAATCTGGAGTAATTCCCACATGAGAGATGGTGTCAGCTCCCTAATAGTTTTAGCATATCTTTGTGGGAACAGACTGGGCAAGGTGTGCAGTTGAGTCCGAATGACCCATCCATTGACTCACATAGTGAAGTTAGATTTACCCTGTTTTTCTGACCCAGCAGCAGCTGGTGACCAGTTGCATAGTTGTATTCCCAGCATGGGAACCAAACCTGAACCATTCAAGAGGTTCAGGCTGATGGTCTTAGAGCCACAGACCAGATGCCTCAGCTCCAACAATTATTCCAGAACTGACATTAATATGGAGTTAAACTGGCATATCTACATGTGGTAGAAATTGAACATATCTTCCTTAAAATGAATGGAGCTATAATGGGCTATACTGGGAAAGGGCCTGGCCTCCAGTTCTTATGAGGAAAATTTGCCTTTTCTCCTAATACTCCTTTTCCATCTCTCCTGAGTATTTGAGCTTCTGCTGGACTTCATGAAGGGATCTAGTAGGTTTAGTGAAGGTGGTATCATTCGTTTGAACACTATTAGCAGTTGAGGGCACCTAACCCACAGACCAGACTATTACAGGAAGTGGTAAATTTTACTAAGTGTTCCCTAAGACCTCTTAATCTGAAGGTGTTCTGAATTTGTACATTTCAAATGCAGATATAGTGAGAAGAAATTAAATCTCTTAAGGATGATTAGGTATTTTGGAATGATTGGAAACAAGTTTCCTGTTTCCAGGGATTAATACAGGAAAAAGGAGAAACCTTGAAAGCTGCTAATTGTTTCCTTATAGTTTGTTCATTAATGTTCATTAGTGATACTACAAGATGTGTTGATATGGACTGTGGTTTGAAAAGCTGAGGCTAATTTACATAGAGCCATGAGGGTTTCAGAGCTGGGTTTCATGGGAGTTCAGATCTTGTTTATGTAAAAACATTTCGTGGTCACAGAAGAGGTTAGATCCATTTCCTTTCTATTAATAATTTGATTTTTTTTTTGTCTTTTTTCATTTAGGTCTGGCAAAGCCCATGGGATTAGTTGAAGGTCCAGGAGGCTTGGGCCAGGGGGGAATGGCTGCTACCCTGAGAGATGATAGCCATGAATCAGAGACTAAGTATGAAGAATATGGTTACAATGCCCAACTCAGTGACAGGATATCACTGGACAGGTCCATCCCTGACTACAGACCAAAAAAGTAAGTTGAATTCTACATTATTATTACGAGTAAGTGGTTGATTGTTGTTCTGTTGACCCATGGTGGCATTATCTTCACATCCCTTCCTGATTGGAGTATGACAGCAGTTAGTTATACATATACCCCTGAGTTTAGTGAAAATTAAAAAGACCAACTTCCATCTCAAGCATGAAGTGCCATGTTAAATGTTAAATAGCTAATTCTGTGAGTAATGCATTAATATGCACATTCAAGGCCTCATATCAAAAACTACATCAGGATATTGGTGCTTATTGGGTTTGATTCACTTTGAAAAAGCCAGGTAATGCCAGCTGAGCCCACCATCAGAGGTGGGAGCGTTATTCTGTGCTTCTTGTAGTCATGTGCAATGGAAGGTGGGGCAGTGACCACAAACACTTTGTAGACACTGGTCACTTAAGGCAGTTGATTTGATGTTTGTTTGTTTGTTTGTTTTTTCTTTAATTGCATTTGATGTCCTTAGAATTGTTTAATTGGGGTTTACGATGTGCTGAAACATGAACTAAGTGTAATCCATTGGGGTCCTATAATTGCAATAAGGTTTTTTTGTCTTTGGAATGTGTGTTTATTTTTATTCTAGTGTTATAGTCTTCACATGCCTGTGCTATGTTTGACATTGCAATTATGTGTTTAATATTTGAACTGATTTATTACATTTTTTATTAAATGTCTTTCAAATCTTTCATATTTATGGAGTTATGTATCCTCCAGATGAGACATCCACACTGTCATCCTCCAAATGACAATCAATAATGTCTTAATGAAGAGGAGATCAGCAGCAATGCCTAGTTACTCTCAGGAGACAGAATTGAAAAGAATACTTAATTAATTTCTAATAATAATCTTCTGTTTTAAAAGACCCACTGGGGCTCCTAGGCAGAACTGAAAGTTAAATAAAAAAGGTATCTTATTAAGTGGTGAGAAAAGTTTAGCCAAGCAAAACAGCTGTGCTCTGTGAGTTGATTGCAATTGAATTAGGATTTTAGGCCATTCAAGCTGCCAAAAACAAAATCCAGCAAAACAAAACTTCAGCTTAACTACGAATTTCATTAGCTGTGTTACATATTAATCTAATCTCAGAAGTATTGACTCAGCATTTGCTTTCTCAGACACTTGCTATACGAAAGAAAACCTAGATAAGAGAAGTAGCAAAGAGAAAAAAATCGACTGCTTTGATATCACATTTGATGCAAGTATACTGACTTTCCATCATGGACTATACATTCCATCATGGAATTTTTCTGGGGAAAAAGTAGTCTGTAGTTATGCAAATATTTGAGTTGTGCGTCAGATCTGGTCCAAAGACCCTTCAAATCAGTGTGAAGTTTTTCAAATGAAAGTCAGTGCAGTTTGACCTGGCCTGTTACCGGCTGCTGTGGTCAGGTGGATAATAAACGAGAATGCTCTACTAGGAAATACGAAAGCAAAGGTTGCAGAGCTTGAATCTAATTCAGCACTTGTCAGGAGCACGAGAGCATTTGCAAGGCAGTGATGTTTCACTTCAGATTATACTTTTCCACAGTTTTACTTGGAAGCTTTGATGATTGATTCAGATAAGTTTTTTGACGTGTTCATTTTGGGGCTCTTATAAGGCTGTGCTGCATGATTACCTGTCCGTGTCTGAGCTACTGGGAGAACTGACTTCCTTGTGCTGTTTTGACACTTCTGAGGTGGTTCTAGTTATGTCTAGATGCTGGAATTGAAACACTTGTCTTGAGATACTTACGAGTCACAGGAGAACGTTTCAGTTTGAATTTGCTATGAAAAATGAAAGTTTGGAGAAGGTAGAAGCTCTTACATGAAGAGTTTTATCCATTTGTATCAAAGGGGCTCTGGCTGCCATTTTGTTGCCATTTTCTATTAGAAATTTCTGCTGTCCTCATGAGCAGCGTTTTTTGTCTCTGACTCCTTCAAATGCACAGCTCTAATTATATGTTGGAGAGAACTAAACCTCCAGACCTTTGAGACAGGCTTTGGGAAAACTGCTTTTGTTTTGCCCAACTTTGTATGCTGACCTGCCCAGTGGTCTCATCTCTCTATCTCTTGATAATAGCTCTTATTGCTCAGCCCTTCTCAGTCTGTTTGTGATTTATATTCATGTCATTCCCAGAGCTTTTCATTTTTAAAAAGGGAGGACTTTTCATTTTTAAATTGATAGGTAAAGTAGAATTAATGTCCAAGGCCATGTCCAAAGTCCATGGCAAGTCTATGAATAAAAAACACTTGTCTGGATTTGCATTCCCAAATTATTAAACCATGCTTTCTCTCCAGTTCTGTCTTCCATTTAAAATGTTCAGATCTACGTATTTGCACACACAAGTAGGTATTAAAGATATGAACCAGGAGAATTTATACTCAAGTCTGCACTGCATATGCAATTTGTGAAAGTAAACATGATTTCACTATGCAAATGTGGGACTTGTAATATTCCAGGCTTAGTCTTCTTTTAAAAGAAATTTGATCAGAAATATTACCTTTTATTTAATTGTGGCTTTGAACTCCCGCCTTATTGTCTGTTCTGGTAAAAGAAGCCTTTTGTTCCATTTACTAGCATAGCTGCAGTAAACATTCAGCAGTTTAATTGCTTTTCAGGAGGTATTTTCATCCCCACACAGCAAATTAAAAAAATGTGTTACACTGAAGAGGTGTACAGTCAGACAGCGTGACCATGAAGGCTCCTAAATTGGAGTCACCTCCGTGTCCTTTCACTGCAGTGAAGTCTGCAAGCCTGGGTGGGTAGTCCTGCTCTCGAGATGCTTTTCCTGTACACTTGCACTGTGTTCTGCTTTCCTGTCTGCTGCTGCCAGTGCAGGTATTCTTTTAACTCAGAAGCCTTTTCTTTAAGATAGGAATCACTAAGTCAATACAGGAGACAACAGCAGATTTTGTGCATGTTGTGTTTGTGTGCCAAATCGAAGCAATGACAGTAAATAGTTTGCTTATGATTACAATTCATACAATAATTACAAAATTATAGTTTGATCCTAACGTGATGTAATAAATACATCTCAGCTTTTTCTTCTCTGATACTGCATCTCCCACAGCTTGAATGCTCACCCTGTCTCTGTGTAGAAAGCAGACAACCCTGGGGAAACAGTTCAAAAACATACTATGAGTTGATATTTCAAGCTATGCTTAGTTTCAAGAGATGCGTAATGTAGAGAAGTTGCAATTTTGTTTCATAAAACAATGCAAAGCCTCCCCAACAGTTTGTAAGTTTATTCAGTGTCACCTTGAACACTATTTTAATTTCATGTTGGATTTCAACCTAAATCAAATGGCATGATTTTAAAGTTGTGCTGATGATCTTTCCATAACATATTATGTAAGTCTTAATGGTGACTTTTGCCTTGAAGCAGCTGACTACAGTGCAACTGAGTGCTCTGAGAAGATGCAAGGACCGAGTAGTGGAAATGAAATGCGTTTGAGTTCAACATCAAGCAGAATACTCAAAATTTATTATGGTTGATTGATAAGTATTTAGAAATGTTCAGCTAATCATCCTAGTTTTGGACTGACCTGAGATTTTGCTTCACGTATTCAGTGGAAAGTGGAAAACTATCTAAATTCCAGAGTAAAATTTGTAGTATGTATGAAATCTACATTAATGCCAAAAGAATTTTGCAGGATTATTTTTGTTACAAGGGAATTCATAATGCTTGTGATGGAATTATTTTCATCCCCTGTCATATAGGCACAAATCACGCTTGAAAAACATCTCTCAAGCTAAGGGCAAGCCACAAGAAAGGGCAAGGAAAGTAGCACAGGTCTTTGCATGTCTCTACTGCAGCCCCATCTTTGCTTCCCAGTGTGCTGAAGTTTTTTGAGGGATATACCACCATGGAAAATATATTGCAGAGAGCTCAGGATGTTTCATGTCCCGATCTCTCTTCCCAGAAGTAAAGCATTAGTAGGACTTTCAAGCCCTCACTAACATACCCCATCTCCTCTCTGCAAAGGAAGAAAGAGAAGTTTCTCTTGTAAGGAACAGGTTATTTTTCCCTTGGAAGCACAAGGGTAAGCTAGAATTTCTGGGTTCTCTGGGAAAAGTGTTATTTGATGGTGAAATGTTATTGGATTAATTTCCATTTATGTCCTTCATATTGAAAATGAGGGTTGTGATCACACGAACCTGAGTCCTTAGTGGAAGCAAATCCAGTGTTGGCCAATGACCCTTATGTATATGCGTGGGAAAGCATAAGCACATGTATTTGTATCAGTTGTCTCTACCAATACATGTAGATGTAGAATAGACTTGAATCCTACCCATGGGAATGCTGTGAAATCTGCTGGGCTGTGTGCATGCCTTTCTTACCATAGTGTCAAAGGGCCAATGTTTGACTGAATAGTCAAAAATAGATCTGGAGCAACACAGCGGAGATTTTGATAGATATCCCACACTTTTGAACAGAAGTGCCCAGAGTCAGCCACCTAAACTCCTGTGTAGTCATTTGTCTTCAAGTGATTTAATTTTTTAGGGGTACTGACAGCAGAGAAAGAGAACAGGTTTAGCTGGGACATGCTACAATAGGCTTCAGGAATGGCAGCAGCCATCCATCTGCCCTTTTGGGGGAATAACAGCCTTCACTGCTGCCAGCTGTAGCACAAAATATAAGTCTGTGTTCCAGTAACAAAGGATCAGACTCAAACCTTCCCAATCATGCATGAAGACAGAGGTGCTACAGCCCCATATGACAGTAGATTTTGACTTTATCAAAGATGAAAAAGAAAAATAAATCAGAAAAAGTCAAAACTTTAGGGAATTTCATTCAAATGCGGGGATAAAGGCCCCCAAACTTACAAAAGCTGTTTGTTTTACAGTGTGGCACCCTGGAAAATTGAGACATGTCAGCTAACCAGATGCTTTCAAATGTAAACATCATCTCTCAGGATAACATCAATTCCCCTGTTCTTTCTGGTGCACAGGCTAGATCGCAAGGGCTTGAATTAAACAGGTTGAACACCTGTAAATCAGACATTTTCTAACTTTCTATCACTTGACTTTGCAGCTTAAGTAACTTCTGGGTTGCTTTACATGCAAGACACGTGCACACATACGCACACATGCACTTGTCAAAACCACTTGCTGTGATGCATTATGCATACTTTTGAGAAAAGTTACTATGATCCTGGAGCTTCCATAAAGACTAAATTGACTTTTACAAGAAATTGTCGCCACTTGGTGAGGATCTTTAATTTAACTGATCTTTTTTGTGCAACTTGATGCTGAGTGCACTGTGGCAGTTCAGTGATAACAATAATACTAATATATGGATTCAGTCTGCTGGCTCTATCAGCCAAAGAAGATATTTCTTTGTGTTATGGTCATGGATGTTTGTATCAAGAAAATTCAGCCCTAAAGAACAAACTTATTAATGCTGAGGCAACGCAAGTCTTTAGCCATAAAAAGCAGAGGAACCTAGGTCTTGAGGAAATTACTTTCATTTATTCAGCTCTTTTATAGAGGCGAGCATCTTCGTTGCTTGCTATAGATATTTCACAATAGCAAAGGAATTGCATCTCTAGGGCTTTGAAGTGTAATTAATGGTTCACTCCACTCTATACCTAAGGAAAAGCTTTTTTAATTACCTATGAAAAAGGATTCTGGAATTGATCAAATAGTGCTATCAAGGGGGCAGACTTGGCAAATAGACCTCTGATTTGTTCATTCAAGGGTTTAATAACAGTAGCTAGTATGAAGCCAGGAGCTAGAGAACAGCCTTTCCGTAAGAGATTGTCCTTCAGTGGCTGGTGAGCTCAAGCCTTTTGAGAAGGCAGGGAGCTCACCTTTAATTTTGACCCTTTCTTTTGTCGGTAGAGCTCTGTGAACTCACTGTGATATTTGAGCCATCAGTCAGCAGCGCTCTCAAGGCAAATCATATATGTGTTTGCAAGTCCTCTGTTGTGAGAGGAGGATCAGTGGTCTGGTACAACGGCCCCTGCCCGAGGCTGTCAGAGCAGGCAGCTCCTCTGCCTGTCTGTGTTGGATGTCCCTGCAGGAGCAGGGCAGGAAGGCAGATGGCTTTCAAAGAGCATCAGCTTTTGGATCAGTGGATTGGAGAGGGCTAGACCTGGTATTATTTGATTTTCTCCACCTCTGCAGCTTGCTCTGCCTCATGACCCACTTTTCAAATCCTTGGGGGACACTGGATGTTTTTTGCACTGCTTAGAAAAATGACATAAGAATCTCCAAACTGAAAAAGACCCTTACGATTCTTCCCAGGTTAACCAGAGTGCAATGTCATGGGCCCCTTTGCAAGGAATAGCTGAACTGGAACAGATCCAGAGCTTTTCAGGAATCAGAATTTCTGATGAACAGAAAATGGCAACTGAAAAATAACTACCTAAAAATATTTTGTGTCAGGCTGAACATCTTCTGTAAAATGATTACTTAAACAAAATGTTTAGACTAATGAAACATTTAGTTTCCCATAAAAAATTTAGTTTTTAAATAATAAATTTTCTATCACTAGCTTCTACCTATACTTTCAGATTAATGTCAGGTCACAGTAAAGTGAAACATTAGCTAAAATTAAGCGTTTCTTTTTTTTCAGCTGACAGTGTTTCACAATCACCGTACAGGCACAATTTGATTTCAGTTAGGCTTCTTTTTTAACATGAAATTTTTCCACTTTTTTTTGCACCCACTCTCAATAAATCTAAAAAAAACATGCCAAAATTCTGAAAAAAAAACCATTTTGGCCACTCTGCACATATGACATAAGTTGAAGCAGAGAGAAGGAGAAACAGAGACAGAAAATGGAGCAGACAGAATTACCTCTGGGCAACAGATTGGGATTGTTTATGGGAGGGAAATTTAGTAGGAGATGAAACTAACTGAAGTGTTTTAATTAGATCCCAAATCAATGTCCAGATGTGGATTTTGAACAGTGCAAAGGGGGCATGTGTGCACACGTGCTCTGGGGCTTTATATAGATCTCAACCAGCTTTGCCAAGTTACACAGGTTGGACATTTTCCTCGGGCTGTGAATCCCCTACAGACAGCACTGACACCTTTGCACACACATTATCTGTGTGCACAGTTGATGGTACAGCTTCACAGAGATGTACCCAGGTTTGAGCTGACTTTCTGTCTTGCCCAAGAGCAGAAGGAACTGCTGTGGACTGAGTAAGCCCCTGTGCTGCTTCCTCTGCAGAGAGTCGGGCTCTGACCAGCTACTGCACAGTGCTTGGTGTTGTATTTCTGGCTCAAATTGTTTGAGATATCAGTTGACAACCTAAATTTGCTCATAGTGCTGCCTCTGGGCCAGTTGTGCTTATTTGTGTATTCCTGTGTATGCCAAAGGCTTACCACTGCATTTTGGGAAGTGTTTCCTATTTGGCTGTAATGGGCTCAGACAGGAGCTGTGTAAAGCCCACAAAAGATGGAAGTATCACCTGCTGCTTTGGCTGGGAAAGGAAACTCCCAGTGAATCATAGGTACTGCCAGCCAGCCCCTGTGCTTTACACCCCAGTGCTCTGTATTTGTGCTGTCCCTCTGTAGTTGTCGCTGAGACTTGTAGTTGTGACTTGACCCTATTTATGAAGGTACTGTAGGTCTTCTCCCAACCTCTGCTGGAGCTCTGCTTGCTTTGCATAAATAATGATATATTAATTGGATAGTGGGCTCAAACCTTTGTCTCCAAAATCCCAGGTCACCATTAGGTCTTTGAATATTTAGTTACTCATACAGTGTTACATTCTCCAGTGAGAAGACTGACTGAGGAACAGATTAACATTGTGCCCATGTTTCCCAATAATAATAAAAAAAAATTGAGAAACCTTCCAACCACTTTTTGAGACCATTATCAGGAAGGTTCTCAGACTGATTTTGCTTGATCAACAGCAGTAGGGCATTACCATGAGGTAGGACCATGAGACTGCCCGGGTTGCACTACACTACACTCTGCCGCCGCCTTTGTTGTGCATAGGGGTCGATGACCACAAAGGGTCTGGGTAGACAGTACCAAAGTTTTTTGCAGGATATGGCTCCTAAGCAGAGACTCCCCATGAGCCGCACTCCCTGCTGTCTCCATAGTAGCAGTGCCAGACATGTGGCAATATCTTGCAGTTATTTCTGATATTTGATAGAAGTTTTCTCTGGCTTTTCCCATTAGATACAGTATTGATTCCCTTTTGTTTAATGATAGGCTTTCTAATTAAGTAGTGACTTTAATTATACCGCAAAGTATGTAATGTAGATCTTGATTATTAACACTGGCCCATGGGATAATGAAAGGAGGACAAGCAAGGCTAAACTGAAAAGAATAGTAAAAATGAACAACCTTTTCCAAAAACACACCTTATGTTCAAATGCAGTAATTTTCTTCTTGTTACATTTTTGCAATGTCTTTGTGTATATTAATTGTTGAAGACAAGTTCTGCATGACTGTCAGCACTAATAAATGTAGATTTAGTGAAGACTGAATTTGATTAACTAGGGAGCATGAAAAATAACCGATTGCAATGCTGTGTTTAAATGCAGTAAGACTGGAAGCCATTCCCTGCAATTTGTCTGCACCAGAACGTACTCTTGAATACATTAATAGTTTACCTAAGGTTGGTTGCATAACGCTGACTAAAAATTAGACATCTAATTTAAAGTGATCGACTTGGCTGCCTTTATAGTCAATGGAGAAGACGACAACGGGTAGTGTTGCTTATGATGTATAGTGTGTAATGTCCTCTGGAGGTCTCTCCCTCAGGAACCTAGGACAGCCAGCTTAAATAGGATTTCAGGTGAATCCAGTCCAAAATGTTAACTGTTCCAAGGCATACAGAAACAAGAGGGAATTTCTGTATTAGCAACACATGTTGAAGAATGACCTGCCAGCATGGGCAGCCTGGATGAGGTCCCCACCCACCAGCTGTGGAGGCAAAACTGTGGATGCAGCACAGTTTTCAGCTGGGAGGAAAAGATCAAAAAGCTGTTTTGCATCCCTCAGTTTTTCTTACAGATCATAAGACTAAATGTGTCTCGTGTGACCTGCACATTTGTAGGTAGCTTAAACGTGATCATCTTTTTTTAAAAAAAAAGTATGCTTTAGAGACTGTAGTAATTTTCTGAACTTGAAAACAGAGCGCCACAATATTTTCATAGCAGGAGTATTTCCTCCTTAAGAAGAGCAGCGATGGGGTGCTGTCTTCAAATTGTGTTTGCTGTCCTTTCACAGGTAAATTGCATATCTGTAATGCAGAAGCATTACTGAGATCCAGCCATGACTTGCAGCTGTCTGCCACTGTGTGTTGGCATATTGAAGTTTTTTTCATTTCCCTCCCCTGGGCCCATGGCTGATTGTTGCCTGCTCTCAGTTCCAGGGAGAAAGGGGTATTCCTGTAAAGTTCTGAACTGTCATGTTATGTTACACTCCATGATATCACATTACAGGATAAAAAGAAGTAACAGAACAAGTCAGGCAATGAATTCAGGGTGGTATTTCTTTTCCTTTTATGTTTCTTTACATGCACCTCTGTTACACTACGCCTGATATGCTTTTTATGGCTTTGAAGGAATTCTTCTAATGGTTTGAGGTGGTGTTCCCCTTTTCTTTCTTAAAATGTGCCTGCAAATTTAGTTCTGCTGGCAATGGGAGATATGTATTATCTCCAAATGCCTGCCTGATGTAACTTTAAAAATTAGCTGGTTTTGGTTCCTGTTTTATTTGGATAGGTTTCATATATAAGAAAGTCAAAGTTTCAGGTCAAATAACATCAAGGGTTTTTAGTTGTTGTTTTTTGTGTCTTTGCGATAAAAACATGAACAGGCCAAAATGTCAGACAATTTACTGTTCTGTCTGAAATAAAACTGAATTGTGAACTCCAAGTTGATGCAGTGTTTCATTTTAATAGTGTCAGTTCTTGCTTGTTTTGCCTGTGTCTCCTGTTTTGGGTGAATTTACTGCTAAATTTAAGAGTGAGAGACTCTTAAAACTAGCCTGAGCCAGATGTACCTGACAGTTACAGGCTAGCAAATGTAAGCTCTCTGCCTCGATTAGCTTTATCTAGATGTTTTCCAAGGTTTTGTTTCTCTGAAACAGCACCTGCCAATTAAGTTGTTTCATAGTTTTATGTTGTTGAAGTATAGGGCCTCTATTTTCTGCTCCTCCAGCTCTGAAAAATTCTTGGCTTCTGTTGTATTGCTTCTGAACCTTCTGCTGTGGTCTCAAAAACAAACCATAGCCAAACCAGGTCACCTTGCCGGATGCAACTCCAAAGGAGGTCCAGGGACAATTGCTTCCCATGCAGCCTGTGCACTCTTTTCCCTAAATTTCTACCAAATCAACTGGCTCTCTTAATAAGAAATCATTGTGCAATTTTGGCCTCCATCCTTTTGGCCACAAGAAATCCTGCAGCAGCTGAAGGTTCCCACCTGGAGATGTCTCTTGAAATATGGTGCAAGCCCTGAGGGGCAGGAGCTCCAGGCCTGTGGCTTAAAGCCAGCACTGGGCTGATCACTGTGGTCTATTTCTTGGCTGTCCAGGCACGTTTAAGTAACCCTTGTGAAGCAGGCGTCCTGCCGTGTGTGTTACTAAACCTCAGACCTCTAAGGTGGTGAGAAACCCACTCTCTGCAAATAGCAGAAGGAGATCAGGGTGTAAAATGTGGTGTAAAATCAGATTCCTGGTTTCATGTGGTTCTTGACGATTCCGTACATTGAGAGGAATAGTCTTGTGAGCACTGGGGAAACTCAACTGGGAAATTTTATTTTTCACACAAAACTTGTGATGGAGCTTTTAACTAGCTGAAGTATTGTAAAGGCAGGGTCTCTGGGGAAATGCACAGCGTGCTCTGTGATTCTAGCTTTTTTTTTTCATTCAGTGTGCAAGTAAATGCTCTGTCTTAGATAACTAGCCTAAGTCTATAATTAATGAATATTTGAGGCAAAGTTATTCTTTGTAAAGATACTTGGTATGGGCTGCAATTTCTGAAGGATCCTCTGCACATTACTGTGACCACCTCTGTTGTATAGATTAGCACGTACCTGAAAATAATGCTTGGAAAATACCCCAAATCAGTGTCTCTTATCTACCCTCCCCAGAAAGAAAGCTGGAAGGCCCTTGCTCAGCAGAAGCTTAACAGTAGTGACAGAAGAGAAGGCAACATTATTCTGTTTTCTGTAGAGAATTGTGATATAGCTGACATATTGCGTAGGGATCACTTAAGCAAGGAAAAAAAGCACTTCAATGGAGAACAGCAGAGCTGGCTACCCAGAACAGAATACACATCTCTCCTTAGAAGTCTGAATTAAACAGAGAAAATGAGGACAATTTTCATGTAGACAACAGGCAAAGTACAAATCTCCTTGGTCTAAGAAGCGCACCTACAATTTTTGGTGGTGGTAGTGTGGCAGGATTCATCAGTGAGGCATTAGGCAGCTTTAAATTACAGGAGATTTCATCTCTGTGTATCGCTTATGCACAAAGCTCCCTGTTTCTCAGCTTCTAGAAACAAAGCCCTCTGGAGTTGCATATTACCTGTGTGAGATGCCTTCAGGTTGTCAAATAGTTCCTTAATTAATTTATTTTCTTCTTTGCTCCAGGGGTTGGGTATATTATTTATTCTATGCCCCGAGACTTTTGTTAGTCTGCATGTACGTATTTTGTCTTCAGAATGACCTAGCATTGGGCTAGCCTCTAGGGTAGTATGAAACACACCTCTCTGGCAGAGATGGTAGTTCAGACTTGACTAATGGTAGAATATTAATAGCAGCAATAATAATTACAACAGTGCACTAACATACCCTTGGGTGCTTTTGCTAAGTTAGACTGTACCCCTAAAATTCAAGAGGAAAGGCATAAATTTTAGTTATTTCCACCCCCAAAGTGAACAGTTGTCTCATTCAGCAACTGGAGTAAGCTTTCATTCCCTCTGTGGATGTTTCATTAGGACACAGTTCTCCCAGAGGGTCATGGTGCAGTTTACATTAAACTCAAGATAAAAATGACATTGAAGCTTTGCTCCTGTATTTTCTACACTGCCTGAAAACAAATGACCTACAGCTAGTTCATTGGCTTATTGCCTTGGTGTTATTAACCCACATGTACCCAAGAGACGGGGAATTTGTGTTCTATTTGCTCATAGAGTAGTACTCAACTTCTTTGCCTGACAGATCTGGGAATCTCTGGAAGCAGTGGGGGGAAAGTTTGTCTAACTACAGGTTTGAGCAAATAGTCTGGATGGAACAGGTTGAATGTGTCAGTCTATAGATTAGGGATGAAGAAGGGCATGGTTGTGAACACAGCCTCAGACTGCTGGGCAGACAGTTAATGGGAATAATCTGTTCCTCCAGTGCAGAGCACTCACTTCTAGGTTTCTTTCTGATGGCAAATTAATTTCAATCTGCAAACACGGAGGATGTGGTTTCAAAATGTCTATGGTCTATGGGCAAGTAGGAAAAAACAACAGAGAGTGAAAAAGGAAATCGGTTCTCAGCAGGTAGATTTGGGCAGGAACAGTGCATGAACACTGAGGTGCTACAATGGCCATAGCTTCTCAGAGTCAGAGAAAGACTAGCGTGTGTCCTTGGCCCGCTCAAATTCACAATTTTAATTACGTTGCCTGGTCTAGGATGTGTGCCTAATTTCTGTCAACCTGAGTGAAGAGTAAGCATATGCTGACCTGTTTTTCTGAATTAGTATAAGAGCTCATAAATATAAAAAATCCCCATACATTGAAGTGTTTTGCTGCTGTGAAGTGTGTGCCCTAGATATCAGCTTTGTGCTAGACAGTAAATGTGGCTTTTTTAGAAAAAAAAAGGATTTTTTAGAAATACTTTTATTTCTAAATGTAACCAAAATTAAATTAAAATACAAAAGTTTTCTGAAGTGTCTAAAGTAATTAGAAGGTAAGAAACTGTTGTTAACGTTGGACTTCTAAATGCATGAAATTGTTGAATACCGTGCTGTTCACCTCTAGCTAGCCTTTAATTTAAACAAAAGCTATAAAAGTGCAATTAGGCTCCAGTCCAATGAAGCACTTAAATATCTTCCTAGTTTTAAGCGTATGAGTAACCCCAGTGAGGTTAAGACATGCTTCACTTGAATAGGACATTTCATAAAGTAGTTACAATACACAAAGAACAATCCTGCAAGTATTACTGGAAAGATGTAAACAGGAGTAGAGTCCCATCTGCACTTCAGGATCTGACTGCTCATTTTGCCCAGTGATTTATTCTGCAGGGTCCTGATCCAAACTTCATTGAGATCTTTGGATGTGCTCCATCATCTGTTGTTAAAGAGGCTTAGTTTATCAGGCAGTTTCCTACCCCTGTTTACCGAGGGAAATACCAACGGCACGTGCACCTTCATTTGTCCTCTCTGCTTGACTCCGAGACATGCCTTTTTATAAACATGCTGTTACTACCACTAGGCTCTCCACGCAATCCCATATGAAAGCATCTAAACATCATGGATTTAACACTCCCATTTTCAGTGCTAAGTCAATGTTCTTTACGCATTTGTTCTTGGAACACTGCTCTATTTGAACCATAATTCTTCCCACATAACATAAACTTGGTCTGTTTTCACTCTGAAAGAAGTTTATCATTTAAAGCTAGAGAAGAAACCCTGTGACTACTGTTTAGACGTTTCAAGGCCATCCCTGGTTAGTCAAACCAGCTTCTGCATCACCTCAGCATACCGAGTGCTGTGTTTATCAGGGAAGCATTACCTTTCTGGGCTACAACCAGCCTTGCAACTGCTGGGACAAGGCAAAATTAAGAGCTTCTCACTACGGTTTTGGCAGGCAGCAAGGGGATGGGTTTACTCAGTTTATGACTGACCTCCCATTTGGTTGTTTACTCCTCCAACTGTCCTGTATTTGTACATAGGTAGAAAGAAACATTCCGCTGCATAACTGGATTTGACCAGAGATTAAAGCTGGTCTCCTGTGAAATACATTGGAACCCATTAAAGAAAGAATTGTTTGCCAAACATTGTTGTATGTCCTCCCGAGACCATAAAAAACATTGTTAGCTGAAGTAATAGCAGAAAATTATTGCATCCCTCTATCCTCTTCCTTACCACCACACTGCAACGTGACAGCAAACCTGTAATGAAATCCGTGAAGAGCTCTGCAGCAGTTACCTTGAAAACTTTTTTATTGCCCTACATTTCTAGATAACGTTGTGATACTCAGCCTCTGTCCAGCACCAACAGCACCAGCTGAGGGATTGAGGTAGTAAAAATTAAACAAAAGCACCTTGAATTTTTAATATTAAATACTTGCAGTAGATGTTTTAATAGTCAAAGATAACTTTCTGTATTTACATATTATTATCTGAATAACAAATAGCTTCAAGGGTACAGCAAACTGTTCTGTGCAAATAGAAAATGGTGAGTTTACCCTTACACGTTACTTACTGAAAATTATTCCTTTGATTTCATCCACTTCACTATTTTTCCCTTACGTCTAGCGTGCACTTGGAGTGCAATGGAAGAGAGATTTCAGAGGTGGTGATATCTTAAGATATGTAGTCCACTTTTGGATGTCTGGGCTGTCACCTTCTCAGTCCCTGCAGATGTGCTGGGATTAATTCTTCCTTTGCTATAAAGATACTTTTTTGGGATCTTGATGCATCACCTTGAGTGGAAGAGTACTTTTTAACAGGAAATCTGCTAGGAATCACTGTTGGAAATGCAGCTAAATGGCTGACTTCACATTGCTAGCTGGAGAGTAATGACCCTTGGTGGCAGGAACAAGAAGTGGCACCGCAGGGTAACAGCCGATTTTGTGAATGCACTCTAGAAAAAAAAATTTCTGGCTTCTTGAATGGCTCGTTGTGAATCTTCCATATGTGAAATATGAGGTCTTAGTTTTGGTGAAGCACTGAGATGAGAGTATATTCTCTCTCCTCCGTAGACAGCATAGTTCCCAGAATTAAGTTTCAAAAAGTTGTGCAAAAGGTAGTGTTTTCTGAATATATTTTGCTGGTAAGAACTTTGAATCAAAGGACTGCTATTGTGAATTGGCAAAAAGCCTTTAGTTTTGCCTTTATTTAGTATGACTTCATTGGTTTCACTGATGCTTGTATTTCACTTATCTTCAAGTTCAAAGAGCTCTCCAATCTCAAAGCAGAATTTTGCAAGACCACCTTTATGTTGATTTTTTTAAAGACAATTCTTATCTAGATTTTACTTTTAAAGGATGAAAGCTAAAAATCCAACTGGAACAGGGACTAGGATCTTTCAGAAATCTTGAGAATCACTTGACAAATCTAAATATGCCATTAGTGTTTAATCACCTAAAATTAGGCAGAATCCATGTCACTTGGAATTTAGTTGTGCTCTTCCTTAAATTTAAGTGCAGCACCATTAAAAATAAAGTCACATGGTGGATACATTTTCTTTGGGGATTTTTAAAAAGCATTTGAAAGCAGATTTCAGCTTCTCCATTAATTTCCAATCAGCCTAATGCTTTGTGATGCAGCATGCATACAGCCCCAGGCAGATCTGAATGGGCACACTAGGGGATTGAGTGGAAATTTCTTACAGATGGTGTTTCAAAACGTATTAGTGACTCAAGTTAAGTTACCAAAAAAAGGCAAATACTTTTTACTACAGAAGGATCTGAGCATGAGCTTTTAGCCATTTTTCATGTTAATAAAAGGACTTGTTTTAAAAGTGATTGGAACTAGTTTTAGGATTTTATATGTATAAATCAATATGAGTATTAGACATGATGGCATGTTTCTGGTATTGTTTGCCTGAGGAAAGCCAGAAATAACTCACTGAAATACAAGGTATCTTATTTTATCTGTGTGGCAGCTACTTTTGCAGAGTCTAATAATCCTAAATGTAATGGTTAATATTCTTTACAAGTGGGGCCATCTTCATGCTGCATATGTTAACTGTGCATCTATATTGTGCTCTCAGTCATTGATTGACAGTTCTCAGGGCTTTCTACCATACGTGGAAAATAATTTGTCATAGAGAAGGGAGGAATTAAGCCAAATAGAGCAGCCAGTGTGCTAAAAAACAAAAGATACAAACATGTGTTGGTTTTCTTGTGCAGGAAGATTAGTCACAGTTGTACTGGCCTGGAATTTAAAAAGAAAGGAAAAAGGAAAAAAATTCGTGTCTGGTTCTCAGGAAACACTTGTCCCATGTGTATTATTGCAACTTCATGGGGAGCTTTAAGCTACCTGTGGAACTGCCTGTGTTCCAGGATGAAAAGGCTCTTTCCTTTGTGGGAGTATTACAGGGCAGAAATTCCTGTAAATTTGGTCTTTTCTGTAGGAAATAGGACCGAGAAGAGAGAGCTCTAAGGTATGAAAGACATTTATTTTAAAAAGGCTGCTGCTGTTCTTCATTCTGCAAATCCCACAGGCATGAACTCCAATTGTTCAGCCTGGGAATATGGGAAATTCCCAGGAGCGGATGTGTGCTGGTAAACTCATGGCCTATTGCAATCATTTGTTTCTGATTGATATTAAGGGACACTTTTCCTTGATAAAGGAAGTGTTTGAGATTAGCACAGAAACAAGGATTTGGTCTGATTTCTTTCTGATGAATGTAGGTGATTTCTTTCTTAGACTTTTGGATGCAAAATAAGGAAAAATGTGTCAAGGAGGCATGTGAAAAAAAGCTGCTGGGGATACCCACAGTATGGAGTAGATTTAAGATCACAGTTTATTATAATCCTGAAAATGACTGTCAACATCACTGTGTACCAGAAAAGCTGGAGGACATATTATTTTAGTTGACTTCCCCTGACTCCCCTTTAATACGAAGCACTGAAACATTGTGTGAGAAGGAGCAGACATAGTTTTTACTCGGGAACAGTTGAGGAGCTGTCTTTATTTTAATGAATTTCCTCTTCAGGATAATTGCTGAGGACATGCTGCATGGAGTGTGGCCATGGGAGCAACTGAAGTCATGCAGAAGTTATTCAGGGAAGCTGACCATTTACAGACTGTGAAGTCCTGACGGGGGCGTGTTTTAAATAACGCATACTGTGAAGATGATCTCTTGATCAATAAAAAGGGCAGTTGTTTCTTTGGCATTACATTTAGTTCTTGCACAACTGTCATTCAGTTTGTTCTTTCAAGAAGAATAGAGGTCAAAATTGGCTTTCGTTGCTTTGGCAAATACTTTCTTTGCTGAGGACCCAAAAAATGGATGGATACAGGAAGTCAGTTTTAATGCTGAATGTTCAAATACTGACACGAGTGCTATAGCACTTGCAGAGATGGAGGGAAAACTATCCCAATTTCTTAGCTGTCACCCAGGGGAGGAAATTCATCCACCAAGTCCTTTGTTCATCAGTGTTGATTTTTGGGGGGACTGCCTAGATTACCAAGCTTACAGCACCAACAAGAATTGCACTGTATCTTGTATCTGCACTTGCCCAAATAAATTCAGGAAAAAGGAGGTGGTGTAGATTTTTCTGCTGTATGATAAATCAAAGTGGAGGCACCACAGACTGTGAAGAAAGAGCCATGGTAAAAAGGTATCTTTTGGTATCACCATGGTTTCTAGGCTTTTTCTGAAAGCAACTCTCACTTCTCTTTTTACCTTAGTTGTACAATGGGCTGCTTCTGTCAAGATACATAGAGCATCAGTGTTCTGTACCACTGCTCCCTTGCTTTCTCCGTGAATTCTGTGAAACAGGAGGAGAAAGTAAGAGCAAATCTTGAACTGAAAAATGTACTGGTTGTTGGGGTTTTTCCTTTTGGATAGGGCAAAAAAAGCCGTCCTTAATAGAAAGATAATGTTATGGCATAATGCAGTTAACACATTCTATTGAGAAGAAGAATTAATTAGGAAGGAGTTGGAGCCCTATGCCTGACAGATTCATGATCCATGAAGACAATCAGTTTTGTAACCTGTCATTGCTTTTGCCGTGGACTGGTCAGCAGTTGAATCCCATGCTGGGGAAAGAAATGTTTGCAGCTTGTCACATTTTCACTGTTGTGCCAGTGCAGAACAAGAACATAATGCTAGCTCATTTCTGCACCTGAAAAGTTACTGTTACATCTAGCACTAGCTGCAAATCCTCAGTGGTTTTCTGGAGAATCAGGCATTGAACTAGCCACTATATTTAGTGATTTAGCTGTTGTAAATCGTCTGTGCCTATGGAAGTCACAGCAGCATTTAGGTTACTAAAAGGTAACTGTGTATGTAAGATTACACTGAGCCTTTGGTTTAAGTAGGTTCAAAATACACATTGACCTGGTGATTAGAAGTAGTATTTGTTAGCATTAACAAGCAAGGATTCAATAAGCTTTTTAATATTTGTCTTTGTCCTTTCATTGATCATGTGCCCAATGAAGTGCTGTTCTGCCTCTTTCCCCTGCTGTGGCTATAAAACACAAACGCAGACCATTCTGCAGCTTTCAAGGTACGGAGCATGTTGGGGTTTTTTGTCCTAGAATTGCAGAGGAGGTTTCTTCATGCCCAGCAATTTCATCAAATTTGTGAAGAAGAGAAACCCACAGTCATCTCCATCTCAGTGCTTCATTGGAAAAACATATCTTGTATTAAATACTTTAAAGATTCATGAAGCAGCTTTAATTTTGTTTGCATTTCTTCCTGAAGGGTAAAGCTGTCAGAAATCTCTAAATGCGTTGTCTAATCCATTTCCAAACTCAGTATATTAAGGTCTGCAAGCAAAACTAATTTTTGGAGTTTAGTGAGTATGCAGACAGGAGAGGAGGGAGGAGAAAGAGAGCAGGAAAGATTTTTCTTTCCTTGGTAATGCACTGAACTACCTGCATGGCTGTAGTGTCAGTCCTTCACAAAAAATAGTGCAACTCAAATGGACTGTAAGACCAGCTCTGGTAAATATAGGAGTTCACCTGTTTCAGCTGGATCAGGTACAAATAGAGTAGATACAGCTATCAAAGAATGAAGGTTCAGACAAAAGAAAATTTCCTTCCCTTTATTGCCTACAAGCTTACAGGGCTGCCATGAGCAAGCTTATGTGCAGCTGAGTAGCTTTTGTTTTCCCATTGTCCCAGTTTCTAATCTGTGACCTTTTTTATGTTAGTATCTGATGTTTTTCCCAAGGTTCTTGTCTGCAAACTGAGGAGCCTTTCCTGTTTTCTTATGCCTGCATAGACAGGGCTCACAGTTGGGCTCAGGGGGCTGGCTGGGAAATTTAAGGAACTGGTTCAATGCAAGGGAAAGAATGGGTGAAAATCATCTCCAGAATAGAGCAAAATGGTCTGACATCAAGATCTCTGTCACATACAAAGGAAATACCTCTGGGTTGCCAGCCAAGTTCTGCAGTAGCAAATATAGAGCAAGAACACTCAAAAGGCTCTTTTCGGGACAACAGCAGGATGCCTCAGGTTTGATGCCTGGCATGTACGAAAGGTGCCTGAAGGGCTGTTTCACATATCAGGTCTAATCCATCCTCATCTGGTCCATGGAAATGATTAACCATGGCATCATCAGCCTTTGCTTGAATCGCTAGTCCTAAATGCATCCCACAGTGTGTTTCTCTACAGCATACCTATCTGCCCTGGAGAGAGCCACTGCTGCTCATGCACACCTGCAGTCCTTTGCTGCTTGTACACTGTGAGACCTGATGACAGTTCATAATATTAATTTAGAATCACAGTAATATTAAATGTGAGCTATACCTGGTCAGCTTAGACCATCATTAGCTACCACAGAGGTCAAATGTATACTCTACATTCTTCCTGAACTCAGTAGCGTTAGACAGATGTTAATGAGGCCAAGATTCAGCTATCAATTACTGTAGCTGTCCTCCCTCACGGGATTGCCATAGTTCATGATGTGATCAGACTTGGTGCAAATAGAAGTGGTGATGGTACCCGGCTCCCTTCCCTGGCAGAGTGCTGGTGCTGTGAGCTCCCCAAGCAGGGCAGCTAAGCCCAAGCAGGGCTGCCTTAAATACCCAAGCACTTTACTACACCCTATGAGGGCTGCCAGAAATGGATGATTTCTTAATTTCTTACCGAAGTCCTTTTGCTCGTAAGGTTGAGGCATGTAAGGGTGTGCCTTGCCTACGACACCTTCATACAGTTTGATATCTTCACCTTCTTGTTACTTTTCTTCTCAAAAGAAGTAATAGAAGTGATTAGTCTCATATTAAGCTCCTCCATTGTTAGATCGTAGGTTTCTTGCCTGATGCTTTCCCTCTGTCTCCAAACTGCTGCTCTAACCGTTTTCTGAGAGGATGCCCTATGCTTTATTGAAAGTCAATAGGCTTATTATAGCCTTACTTTTTTCCTGGGACTTCTCTGGGATGAACTCTCTCCTGCTGCCATGCTCCAGGGCCAAAATCAAGGGCTGCACCAAGGAGGACTTCATGTGCCCTCCTGAAACTCTGCCTTTCTCAACCTTGCATACAGGCACAAGTGACTGAACGTTCCATGGCAATGCACTCAGTCTGTTGTCAGCTTCTGGCCAAGTGAAGGTGGTGTAAGGTGACAGCAAGTGTAGTTGTGTTTTGATGGCAGTGCATTCTTGCGTGTGACTTGCTAATGTCACTATTTGGCTCAGAGTGTCAATTGCTGGTTAGTGTTTCTTGGAATGAAGGAAGTATTAACTGTAAATTTCTGCGTCTGGTCTCTAATTACAGAATACATTGGGAAGCACTTGGGCGACAATCCAACAAAGCACTTAAGCACCCACTGATTTTTAAGGAAAGGCCCCTTGACTGGGATTGCTCAGGCTCTCAGTCATCAGAAGTGTTTGTTAGTGGACCAGTACTTTCTCCTGACTACCTCAGCACATCCATCTCATTTCCTGAAGTGACTCTAAGGAGTTGGGAGTTCAAGGTTGACTGGAAGTCCGGCGGAAATAAACTCCTAAATCACTGCTGTACTTTGAAAAGTCTACTCAGCTGGACAGCTGCTTTTGCTGTTCTTCATCCTTGCTGTAATAAATAAAATTATGACAGCTTTTGACCACTGCTAAATTCTGAGGTTTGCCTTTGCCCATCTAGATGTTCCTGTTGCAGTGGGGTTACCCAAGATATTCTAACATGTCATGGTTGGAGCACTCTTTC